>NW_010971683.1:242658-256067 GCF_000463585.1 Tarenaya hassleriana
GGATCGGTTTGACAAAAAACCAATCCGGTTTGGTAAAAAAAATGGAAACCCTAGATTTTTATAATTCTCATCCTCTTCCCACGATTCACGATTCAGTGGCTTTCCATTTTTTCCATCTCCCCAGTCCTCTCACTTTCTCCTCTCTGTTCCTCATCGGCTTTCTCCTCCTCCTCGACTCGTTGCTATTCTTCACCGCCGGCCTATCTCTCGCGTCCTACCTCGTCGGTTCTTAGGTAAGTGTGAATTCCATTTTCAAAATTTTAGGATTTATGTTTCTTAGATTTCAGATTCATGTTGATATTTGAGTGGTATGCTTTTGTTTTCTTAGATTTAAGTTTATGTTGAGTTCTTCTTTGTGGTTGGATTATGTTGATTGATGAGTTTCAGATTACGCTGTTTGCGGAGTTTCAGATTCATGAGTTCGACAGATTCACAAGTTTGTTGCAGTTCTAGATCATCCAAACAAAAAGGAATACCACAGCAATGTGAATGTGGACGCTCCGTTATAAAATTGATATCAAAAACTTCAAAAAACCCAGGAAGATTATTCTTCTGTTGCGAATCACAAGAGGTCAGTTCCACATTTGTTTATGCGTTATAGGAAGAATGGTAAATGAATTACGATGATTCGTTTCAGGGAAATTATTCACACATGTGGAAATGGGTCGATGAAGCCATTATCGAAGAACTACAATCATTGAAAGAGGAGATCAAAGTTCGAAATGAGAAGATCGAAGTTCGGGACGAGAAGATCGTAGTTCAAAATGAGAAGATCGAAGTTCGTAATGACAAGATTGAAGTTCAAAATGAGAAAATGAAAGTTCGGATTGATAGAATCGAAGCTAGAGTTAAGAAGATTGAAACTCAGCTTGAAGAATTCAAAGCAATTTGCCAAAAAATGGTCATAGGAATGATGGTTTTTATTTCGTTTGAGTTGTATTATTATGGTTTATTGAAGGAGTGAATCGAAGCTAGACTATGTTTCTATGTTATTGTTGGTATTAATGTCATGAATTTATGTTTCGTTGTTCACTTGTGTTAATTTTTTTTATGTTGGATCATGAGTCAGAAAATAAATTATAGAAATCATAAACATGTAAATTCATTAACCTGAAGGTAAACAAAATACATAGATATGCCGATAGGTTCACATTGACCCAAAAAAAATCCAAAGACAACCGATACAGAATTCTGAACCAAAAAAAACCCAAAGACAACTTATACAGAATTCTGAACCAAAAAAGAGTAGTCAATACAGAATTCTGAAACAAAAAAGAGTAGTTAATACAGAATTCCGAGCCAAAATGTAAACTCCTAATAGCCGAAACCTATTTCACTTGTTTCCCGAGTTTGATGGAGGAGCCGGCCTTGGAACCTGAAATACTCTACCCGTATATGGAGTAACAAATATCATGGAAGATGTATTTCGGTTACGCGGTCCTCCAAGGGGTCGAGTTGATCGATAATGAAGACGTTGTGAAGTCGGAGGACCACTTTGGCTGGATTGGACAGAAGGCTGATTACTCTGGCTGGATTGAGTAGGAAGAGGCATTTGTTGAGTTGATTGGGCTGCGGGATGGTTCTGTCTTGGTCTAGGGTGACGATTCTGTCTAGGTCTTGGAGGATGAGCTTGACTCGATGGACCAACCTGGACAGAATTTTGACTCGATTGGACCGAATCGACAGAAACATTGGTCGTTGTTCTGGTTCTTTTTTATGGTTCGGGCTGTCTTGACGGTCAACCGACCTATTTACACAAAGGAAAAAATTGATCAGTAGTTTATTACTGTTTAAAAAATTCTATGAAACACATATACCTGTAATTTTCTTGGTCTTCCTCGTCCTCGTTTCTGGACATTATTCTGCACCGGATCATTTATACACGTATATGTGTCGAGTACACATACGGTGATGAGCAAATGGAAGTATATTCTCAATAGCATTTAACAGACCCTGAAAGCAAATACAAAACCAATAAAATATAATGCATGTTCAACATATTACATATAATGAAATAAAATAAACACAAACTTTACCTTCTGTTTATCTGAAAGTATAGTAATATTGTGTCCTTCCTCCAAGTCCAAGTCTGCTTGTAATTTACGTACAAACCAAGTCCAACTATCGATATCCTCCACGCGTACAACTGCCCATGCTATAGGATAAATCCGGTTGTTCGCATCTCTTCCAACAGCAGAAAGGAGTTCTCCTTTAAGCTCCCATTTCAAAAAACATTCATCTAACCCGATCACAGGACGACAATGTTTCTTCCAAGTCTCACGTAAAACCTCGAAACATACATAAAATCGATCGAAAATTGGTACACCTTTCTCAAGTTTTGTCACAATTTCAGTAGTTGTGTTGGGATTTGATCTCCTAAGCTCCGCTTCATAATCCCATAACTTTGCAAACTGAACTCGTTGATCCTCCATTAACACTCCTAATGCAATTTGCCGAGTTTTGAAACACTTTGATAATGACACAGTCATCTCACAAGTAAGACATTCAACAATGCTGAGGAATTTAAAGATGCTGTTTTCCAATACATGTTGAGTACCAAATATAACGTTAGAATATCGAGATCGGAGAAGACCAAGTATGTTGTTGTGTGTGGTACGAAGACTTGTCCGTGGCGAGTGTATTGTTCAGTAGATGGTCGTTTGAATAAATGGCTGATAAAAACATATAACCCGGATCACAACCACACGAAAGATGGATATGCATCATTATTTTAACTCTCGACTGTCAAGTCTCGGGCTCTCACCTTCACTCTCTCTTTCGTTGGTGTAAGGGTTCGAGTCTCTGGACTGTGGGTCTCTCGTCTTCTCTTTCATTGGTCCTTTTTAGGTTTCGAATCCATGATTCTGGGTATAGATAGAGTTGATTTCTTGATTATTTGATGGAATCTGGGTATATGTTCGGTTCTGCGTATAAGTTAGATTATAGGTTTAGGTTCGATTTTAGGATATAGAACTCGGTTGTGGGTATAGGTTCTATTATAAGTTATGGTTTTGGAGCTCCATTTTTTAATTCGGTTGTGATATAAATGGCCATTTTTAATTCGGTTGTGGATATAGGTTTTGGAGTTCGATTTTTGGTTGATAATAAGTTTTTAAAATTTGTGCAGGGTTACATTTTAATCTACGTATGAAAAATGACAAACAAAATTGATGTCAATTTTCATATTGGAGGAACAATGATAAATGTGGATGGAGAACTCAGCTACATAGGCGGATTCAAGATCAATGGAGTGAAGTTCGATCCAGATAAGTTATCATGGTTTGTCTTTGAGAAGTTTGTCCAATCCCATAAGATATCATCTCCTATTTCTCTGATGTTGTATAAGTTGCCTCATGAAACAATGCAAGAATTGAGGGTACGTCATGAAGATGTAGTTTGGGAAGTTTGTGATATGTGTAAACTAGTTGAGGAATGGAAGAAGTTAGATATCTATGTAGATCATGAGATATCATAACCAAATGTTGTGCTAAGTCTCCCCGATAGTCAAGAGTGTCCGGATAACATTGTTGAAGAAGAGATTCAGAACGAGGATGTTTTTGAGAAAAAGTTCAGTGAAGAAGAGGTTAGGAGTGAAAATGTTGTACCAGAACAGGTTCAGGATGAGGATATTAGGGAAGGATTTAGAGAAGAATTTGCTGTAGAAGAAGAGGGTAGAGAAGAAGAGGTTGTAGAAGAAGAGATTCAAAATGAGGATGAAGAAAATGATTTTTTGTAGAAGGTCATGATATGAACAACATGCTGAATACATCAGTGATGAGGATAATGCCAATAAAGACGACGTTTATCCTCGGACACCAGAAAATACAGCAGATGAGTGGGAGTCTTTTGAAAAGCCTAACTTAGGCGGTCTGAAAAAAAGATTATGTGTTGAAGGAGAGGATCATATAAGCTTTGGTAAGACATTCAACAATGCTGAGGAATTTAAAGATGTTGTTTTCCAATACATGTTGAGTACCAAATATAACGTTAGAATATCGAGATCGGAGAAGACCAAGTATGTTGTTGTGTGTAGTACGAAGATTGTCCGTGGCGACTGTATTGTTCAGTAGATGGTCGTTTGAATAAATGGCTGATTTCACTCCTTCAATAAACCATAATAATACAACTCAAACGAAATAAAAACCATCATTCCTATGACCATTTTTTGGCAAATTGCTTTGAATTCTTCAAGCTGAGTTTCAATCTTCTTAACTCTAGCTTCGATTCTATCAATCCGAACTTTCATTTTCTCATTTTGAACTTCAATCTTGTCATTACGAACTTCGATCTTCTCATTTTGAACTACGATCTTCTCGTCCCGAACTTCGATCTTCTCATTTCGAACTTTGATCTCCTCTTTCAATGATTGTAGTTCTTCGATAATGGCTTCATCGACCCATTTCCACATGTGTGAATAATTTCCCTGAAACGAATCATCGTAATTCATTTACCATTCTTCCTATAACGCATAAACAAATGTGGAACTGACCTCTTGTGATTCGCAACAGAAGAATAATCTTCCTGGGTTTTTTGAAGTTTTTGATATCAATTTTATAACGGAGCGTCCACATTCACATTGCTGTGGTATTCCTTTTTGTTTGGATGATCTAGAACTGCAACAGACTTGTGAATCTGTCGAACTCATGAATCTGAAACTCCGCAAACAGCGTAATCTGAAACTCATCAATCAACATAATCCAACCACAAAGAAGAACTCAACATAAACTTAAATCTAAGAAAACAAAAGCATACCACTCAAATATCAACATGAATCTGAAATCTAAGAAACATAAATCCTAAAATTTTGAAAATGGAATTCACACTTACCTAAGAACCGACGAGGTAGGACGCGAGAGATAGGCTGGCGGTGAAGAATAGCGACGAGTCGAGGAGGAGGACAAAGCCGATGAGGAACAGAGAGGTGAGAGGACTGGCGAAGGGAGATGGAAAAAATGAGAGGATGAATCGTGATTGGAGAGGGGATGAGAATTATAAACATTTAGGGTTTCCATTTTTTTTACTAAACCGGATTGGTTTTTTGTCAAACCGATCCGATTAATTGAACCGGTTAGTCTGATGTGGGCTAAACACATAGATGCTTAGTCGGATTTTATAAAGCTGAATCACCGATTTTTTAGGTTGAACAGTGACACGTTAAACGCCGTCAACGATGAATGTTTTATTTAGTAATTTTTTAAAAGTATGGGTATTTATATGAGAATTTTGAAAAGTACATGTATTTTTTTTTGTTTTATCTGGAAGTTTTGTAAAAGTACAGGTATTTATCTGCTATTTTTCCTTAAAAATAAGGGAATTTCGCAAAACATGCTAAAACAAAAAAAAATAACAAAAAAGTGTGGATAAAAAAAATGTATTTATAAATTTTCCTGATTTTTCGAAATAACAAAAGACTCGTACATTTTAAAAAATCTTTACTTTTGTTGGTTCACCGTTCTTTTATTTATTTTTTTTTATCGTATTTTGTAATTTTTTTAATTCATCATCATTTCTCATTTCCGATTGCTTGCGATTATGATTTCAACAATCAATTTCAATCGTCTATAATCGTCAAAAATAGTGATCGCCGCGATTACGGACGATTGTGTTACTGGCAATCACACCCTTCATGTACAGTCCTAGAAAGCACCCCTCGAACTTCGTTTTGCTGGAGGCCATTTTCTCCGGTGCCCTCCGACAACTCAACCCGGGACATTCGGATAGGAATGCGAAACCTTGGAATGCCCCAAAAATTTGAGATATCCCTACGGCCGTGGCCAATGGACCAGTCCTTTCGTTTATTCTCCGCTGTATCCCGAGAGATGCCAGAGGAGTTTTTAAGCTTCGAATGTGTCCCAGAAAGAGCTTTTGGCAGATCCAAATGATGGGAATCCTTTTATAAAATTTCACGAAGCAGAATGATGGCACTGGTAAAAGAATCTGTTCGACATGTATACAAAGGAAACAAATGCAGGAGAATTGTCTTTTGGGTTTCAGGGAAGAGCAGATTTGAGGGACTTGGTGAAACTCTCAAGCTCCTTAAGCCCTTCCTCGGGCGACTTTGCTTCCCCAATCAGTTTAACCATTGCACTTCCGACGATCACTCCATCAGCTCCCCATCCAGCAACCTGACAAAACACAAGAAACCCGGTTCAGATACATTCGATGTATTGATACTTTAAGGGGACATGGCAAACAACACTTGGGAGGGGAACCTTTGTAAGGGTTCTGACCCGTTCGACGTGCTCAGGCTTTGAGATGCCGAAACCTACAGCCACTGGCTTAGTTGTTGCCTGCACGGAATTGTGACAGGAAAATCTATGAGGGTTTTTACATCTCTCAAGGAATTTGCTGTGGGAAAACAGAAGAATAAAGAACAGAAAAAAAAAAGGGAACCTGTTTGATTTCCTGCAAGAGCGACTGAACCTTTCCACTTACAGATGTCCGTGCACCGGTCACTCCTACTGAGCTCACCTGTGAATCCACATCAAAGGCAAAACATGTTTAGTTAGTTACCCACTTTTTTTCACAGAGAAAAAGTATGTGAAATTTACGACAACAGAGATAAACAAACGATGTTCTGAATTGCAAATGAAGAGTAATCTCACAAGATAAATAAATCCTTCAGAAGCCTCGACTATTCTCTTCATTCGGTCTGTTGGTGTGGTCGGTGTCGTAAGCAGGACCTTAATCGCAAAGAAGGGGTAAATAAATACACACATACAAAATGTGGACTGAAAATCAACGACGCGTGAAATGAGAGAGAGATGTAGCTAAATTTAGATAATTTCGAGTCGCAGTCTCATTGTGTGTACCAAAAGTGTTTCAACAATTTCTACCTACAAGATTAATCAATGGAATTCTCATACAGAGTCCAGACTATCAAGAGCAGATTAAGAAATTGCATGTGAAGTAATATCCAAGTTGAGGGAAGCATTGACATGGTCTCTAATTCAATTTTCGGGTTATACGGCAAATGATGAAACTCACAATCTCAGAATTCCAGTACAAATTAACGATTACACCAACAGAAAGCCTTACCAGTTCGATATTGCTATCGAGGGCTTCTTTCCTCAGCATCTCAGTTTCCTCAAGAGGAACATCAGGAACTACAAGGCCTGAAAATGGGATGAGGTTACAAACGGTATGCTCACATGTACATACATTATATACATACATTATCATATATATATATAACACATCTAAGTATACCGAAGCAACGTACCATGAACACCAACATCTTTGATGCTAGACATAAACTCCCTCAGCCCGCGCTTAAGAATTGGGTTGTAATAAGTGAACAATGAAATTGGACACGATAACTGGGGAACAACCTGCGCAAAAATCCACAACATGAGCATATATCAACATGTACACGCAAAAATTTAATGCAGTTCATCATGAGCAGGCCTAGTTTATCAACACATATCCAAAAAGATTAGCGGAAGGAACAGAACATCCTGCTTCAGTTACTCACCTTATCCAACATCAAGAGAATGTTATCAAGATTGGTTCCCTTAGCCAAGGACCGAGTGGCTGCAGCCTAGACAACCGTAAGAGCCAGATTGATTAAACAACTGAAACCGGAGACATCATTGAAATAATTCACTCAACCTGAAATTTCGCCTAACCTGAATGACCGGTCCATCTGCAAGTGGATCGGAATAAGGTACACCCAACTCAATAATGTCCGAACCGCAGTTATCTAAGATTTTAAGTGCTTCTGCAGTGGTGGAGAGATCTGGATCACCGGCTGTTATATACGGAATTAATGCCACCTTCACGCGTACATACACGAGGCAAGGTGATCAATTACGCAATTGCAGATGAGCAGCCAAATTTGATTGCATTAATAGAAGTAATCGCATAACATCAACATCAACATCGCATTAATCCCAATATTATGTGCAGTCGGCCGTGAATCTTACTAATCTACAGTCTAAATTCTACGTTGATTTCCACCTATTCGATATTTACATGCTAAGCAACTCTGCATGAATCTAATGAACCTATGACAACGAACCGAAAGAGTTCACATCCACGTCCCTTTCTGACAATTTTCAACAAGAGTTGGTTCAAAAACATAAAACCCACACAAACCCATCTCAAAAGAAATCGACTCAAATCAGAAAACTACTAAAACCGATTGAAATTCGCTTACTTTCCCTTGTTTCTTCAGCTCTGTAAAAGTATCCGCAAGGCCACGGGTGGAACCGGAGGTGGTCGCAAGAGCAGCCATCGGCGTCAATCTCCTGAGGGAAACCGATGAGCTACGCGAAGAGCCGGCGAATCTGATTTCTCCATTTCTCGATCGGAGGAAGCTTACTCCGGGCTTGAGAGCAATCGCCATTGGAAATGCGAGCGAGCGAGAGAGAGAGATTGGTGTTTGATGTTTGAGAGAATGCGTTTAACTGGTAGATGAAATTGGAATGAAATATAAAAAACAAGGAGAGAGGGAGACGCAGTTCTTTCACGTTGGGATATAGAAGAAGTGGTAGGTGAAATCTACCGCACCTCCATTGACTGCGTTTTGGTCTCTTTTAGTAACGATTCTATAATTTTCATCATTTTCCAATTTCGGTCGTCGTTATCTCACCCCTTTTCTCCCTATATTCTTCCAAAAAAAATAATGCTTTTCTTTTTTAAGGAATATTACATAATATAATTAAAAAGGACTTATGAAATGGTACTTAATAGAAAAAAGTTGTATTCAATCTCGTCGGCTGTGATTTTGGTCGTGATCTTGAATCGTGTCGTAAGCTTGTTTGTTTTGTCGTCTTTGTTTTATTGCCCAATCATTTATTTATGATATGTAATTTTTAAGAATTTTGGAGTTCTTTAATATTAACGATTAAATTTTTTAAATATTTTTTGTATTTGATAAAAATGAATAACAACAATTATATATTTATATGAGAATTTTTTATACAAAATTCTAAAAAAAAGTATTATATAAAAAATACGGTTACCACAATCCGCTTACAAGAACTATCATCCAAAATAGGCATTATAAAAAATACTCTCCCTCCCTCTACTATTTTGAGAGTAGAAACATATATTTCTTCAACTATAACCATTATGACCACAATTACACGTTGATAATATATTGATCATAACATTAAATTTACGGTGATCAAACTAATTCATTATATTCATCCCTTATATATTTTACTAATATTTTAATAAAAACATTATAAATTTAACATTATGATTATTATGAAACATTTGGTCTTGGAATTATGGTCGTAGCAGCCATAGGATAGAGAAATGTACAGATTGAAATCAAAGTAAGGGTAGTTTTAATATAATACCCATCTAAAACCTATTTTTTTGAAGGAAAAAAAACTGAAAACAACTCAAGACATTTTTAACCCCCATTTTAAATCATGTGAGAGAACGTATGGACAAAAAATCGTTAAAATTTAAAAAAAAATCAAAAAATGGAAAAATAAAAAACTCATTCGACATTTCGAGGCAGTTTACGAAAGAAAATAGATGATTTTATCTCAATAGACGATTTCGAACAATAGATTGGATAGTCAGGGCATTGTCGAAGGCTTTCGATTTCGGAGAGTACAACGATTAGTATGTCGACGATGTCCTAGAGTATTAGTACATTCGAGATCTTCCACAGAATGAAAGCGGGGTGACTGCGGTGTTTTTTCCTTCAAATACTCGAGGCCCGAGCCTCGGGTTATGAATGGAATCAGATCGTAACTAACGTACATGACCAGAATTTGAGTGAAGACGACCTGCGATATATTCGCAAATATGGGGAGGATCGACGTAAATATTTAGCGAATATTTTATTTTCGTTCAATATTTATTTGCGAACATAATTTCTTAACCGGATATTCCATTATTTAATTATGTAAACATTTCATATAAGTCGCACATAATGGCGTCCGACACCTTCATTCACGAATGAGTCGCTGAGTTACGAATGAGTCGTAGAGTCATTTGTGTATGTCAAAATTTGTTTTATAAATTTATAAAATCGAATATAAATTTTATTTAATATTACTACGTAGGTTTGAACATTAACGTTTTTTTGACAATTAAAGAAAAAACGTCGAATGTTCCCCCTCCTTCAAAAGGTGGCGTTGCGGAGTTTACTTTGATATCGTCCATTTCGGAGTCGAGCTTTAGAACCAAACACTTGTACTATATATTGTTGGAAAAATAAGAAAAGAAAAGAATGGGAACCGGATAACTCTTTTAGGCGTGAGGATAAAATGTTATTTCGTCCCAAATGAGCAAACGGGATACCGAAACACGTTTATGAGATACAAAGAAGAGACAGTGATTTTGTTTTGTTCTACAATAATCACCAAGACAAGAAACTTGTGTAGAAAAAGATGAACACAACACTTTTTGATTGATTTGCAAGAACAATCAAAAAGTTCATTCAAAATCTCTCAAATTTGGGTTAGATCTCTCTATTCAACTTGTTCTGACGTCTTCTATATATAAAACACTAAAAGACATAATCAAAAGTTGTAAAATGTGGCAGTTTTCTGGTAGTTTTCAAGCGAAGAATCGCGTCTTCTTGAGAAAACTGACTCAGACTGAGTGACAACTGACTTTTGTTGAGTTACCACTGACGCACTCGCGGACTGAGTTACACTGACTCATAGCGAGGTACCCCTGACGCATTTTACTACCAAAACAAATACATGTTTTATTGATTCATATTATATCATTTACGAACATTTAGCTCCTCCACCACATCCGTAATATGTATAACAATGAATCTCTTGAGAGATTATTATTGCCAACCTTTTTACTCTAAAATATACAACAATCCTCCACCATTTTAGAGTAAAATATCAATGGCGTAACAAGTGAAAAGTTTTCATCTTCGCAATGTTGTGCATAAGTGAATAGTATATTTACGATTGAACTTTCACATAGTGAATTGTACGACAATCATCTTGAATTACATAGGTGTCTTTACAGATTGAACCTTGTAATCCTCGTTGAATTATCGAGTACAAAACACACACAAAATCAAAACAAGTTTTCTTGAATTCCTTGACACTATAATGGCCATGTGTCCATATCCCTTCATAAGCACATGGATATCGAGCCCACGACATCTTGAAGCAGCCAAACTTCGTGCTTGTATAGGTGGATCCTTTAAGAGATTCGTACCCTGCAACAAAGCACTTTGTCAAAGGATCCATTAAGTAAAACAACCTCTTTAACGTTGCATTACTTAGGTGCTTATCTTAGGATGAATTTATTTTATAGCACCTACAGTCACATACTATAGGATTTAACTCATTGAACTCAAGATCTGACGTTGTATTAGATGTTGAGTTGAGATTCCACAAGTTGTGATTCATTCGACAGGCTCAAGTCCCATCCCCAATGACATTTTGTGCACCACATCCCTTGGCAAACTCTTAGTCAAAACATCAGCCAAATTTTGTTTGGTACGCACAAAATCCACCATTATGGCCCCGTCTTTTATCAAACCATTCACATAGCTATGTCGTAAACCAATATGTCTAGACTTTCCATTATATACATGGCTATATGCCTTAGCCAACGTGTTGGGTTTCCTGGGATCTCATGAGCGAATCTAATTCCTAAGAGATCGATTCTAGGGTTTGCGCAGCGGATATAAAACAAAAATTTTAATGAAACCCTAGAACCATGCTACTATTGAATCATAGAAACGTTAGAACGCTTACCTCAATCGATCCGGGGCCTGTATCAATTGATCTGTTCGTCCGATCACTCTAGGCAGGAAGAATACCTCGCCCTCTACACGTATCCACACGTCGGGATGGATTTCAACACCTTGGAACTTGTCTGCTAGGACTAGAGATCTCGATCTCTCTTGTGTGCAAGGTTTTTGGAGGCTTAGAGTTTTATTTTTCTTCTTTTTTCTTCTCCTTTTTCTTCTTTTTCTTCCTCTTTTTTTTTTTTAAAAAAAAACCCTAGAAGACATTCTCCTTATATAGACTTTCCAAAAATCCTAATTTGACAAGGAATAGATTACTAGGAATCCTAATCTAATTAGGTTTCCTAAACCTATTAGAATTCTAATCTCATTAGGTTTCCTAGATGTAATAGAATTCTAATCTCATTAGGATTCCTATACATAACAGGACTCCTAATCCCATTAGGATTCCTATTCCAATTAGGAATCTCAATCCAATTAGGATTCCTAATCGGGATAATTTAGCACAAGTACTTGTCCATCCCTATTGTGTGTGACCCTATAGGCTCATCCGGAATAGCAGTAAAACACAGAATCTCCATTCCGGGAATACAAGTCATAGGCGGTCTCTAGCAAGACACTATGACTACCTATCTCGAATAGAGTTTGTTTGTGATCATACGAAAGCCAGTGATGATTCCGACTGATGATCCTTTTGTATCGCGATATCATATGTCGAACATAAGGCATGGACAAGCCACCTTATCTGATTCGACTGCTTTCTCGTTCACTGAGTTCGACTGTCTGAAATAGACGACGTTCGTCTATAGTGCGGCCACACATTTCTACAGTCTTGCTCACACGAGGGGCCCAGCGATATCTCTCTCTTTTACGAGAGGTACAAATCCCGTATTGACTATCTACAATCCAGTACATGATTCATTTCGTACCTGATACACGCCTTTATAGTCCTCCTGTTACGCAGGACGTTTGACGTAATCAAAGCACGCAACTCCTCATGTTGGATTCTGTAGATATCTCAGGTCTTAGGATCCAATCATAGAATCGTCGTATGAGATTCAAGTCATGACGCTAGTCCATGTGACAATCTCATGCGGGTCAGTCCAGTATTCCGTTCTGCAACGAATACCTATGATTGTGATCGTATCCAATACCTATGATCATCTATGAATGATACTAAACTCCCTAGTCTTATGTCATTATGGGAATAACGACATAATAAGACTAGTATGATGTGTGATTGATGATCACATAGATGATCATAGGTATTGGATACGATCACAATCATAGGTATTCGTTGCAGAACGGAATACTGGACTGACCCGCATGAGATTGTCACATGGACTAGCGTCATGACTTGAATCTCATACGACGATTCCATGGATCGGCAATGTTGTCATCTGTCGACACTCTGCAAATGTGCATGTCTCCTCTGTCTATAATCTCCCTGATAAGGTGAAATTGTCTGAGTATGTGTTTGGATCGTTGATGGGATCTGGGTTCTTTCGCTTGTGCGATCGCTCCATTGTTGTCACAATACAGAGCAATGGGGCTATCAGCACTCGGAATGACACCCAAGTCATTGGTATGCCGTGAAGACGGACTATCTCTCGAAAGAATAGATTGGCGATGTTTTTAGCATCGTCCGTCTTGGCACATGGCACGAAATGAGCCATCTTGGAAAACCGATCAACAACGACAAAGATAGAATCCTTATGTT
>NW_010971683.1:256999-257375 GCF_000463585.1 Tarenaya hassleriana
GGGGCTGCGCTCAATTACCCGACCTATGACAAGGAGCTATATGCACTTGTACGAGCTCTAGAGACTTGGCAACATTACTTGTTGGCCAAAGAATTCGTAGTGCATTCGGATCATGAGACGCTAAAGCATCTCAAGGGCCAAACCACTCTTAAGTGTTGGGTTTCGCTACGGATTTCTAGCATGCGATCACATCGATCTAGGGTTTGGTTTACTAGGTTTCATGCAGCGAAAGAATAATCTAAACCTAGTCAAACGTCACACGCAACCAAAATCATCCGTAAAACCCCGTTAATCGTGTATATCACCGTATGAATCGAATACTTACCTCTTTCCTGAAGATCTGAAAGTAGCAATCGATCCAGGGCCTGTTTTAATC
>NW_010971683.1:257754-258795 GCF_000463585.1 Tarenaya hassleriana
GTTCCTAGCCCAGACTTAACGTCTTGCAAGGTAGGAACGTCATTCCCTATAAGGAGAATGTCATTCACGTACAGCACTAGAAATACAACTGTGCTCCCACTAGCCTTCTTGTAAACACATGGCTCATCTTCGTTTTGTGAGAAACCAAACTTTTTGATTGTCTCATCAAAGCGAAGGTTTCAGCTCCTCGAAGCCTGCTTCAGTCCATAAATGGACCTCTGAAGCTTGCACACCATCCTCGGGTTCCTCGGATCGACAAAACCTTCGGGTTGTGTCATGTACACATCCTCGGTCGAGTTCCCGTTAAGGAACGCGGTCTTGACATCCATTTGCCATATCTCATAGTCGTAATATGCGGCTATGGCAAGTAGGATCCTGATGGACTTCAGCATAACTACGGGCGAAAAGGTCTCATCATAATCAATACCATGAATTTGACGGAATCCTTTCGCCACAAGTCGGGCCTTATACGTGTGCACGTTGCCATCCATGTCGGTCTTCTTCTTGAAGATCCACTTGCATCCGATGGGTTTTATCCCTTCAGATGCATCAACCAGAGTCCATACTTGGTTGTCTGACATGGATTGCATCTCAGACTTCATAGCCTCGCGCCATTTCTCGGAGTCCGGACTCGCCATAGCCTCTGGGTATGTGGTAGGCTCGTCATGTTCTAATAACATGAGTTCCTCATTCCCAGTCACGAGAAATCCATATCTCATTGGCTCTTGGCGAATCCTGCCTGCTCTCCGAGGTTCACTCGTCAAAGGTTGAGTCACAACCGGCAGTGAAACAGGTTGAACATCTTCAACTTGTTCACTCGGCTCAGCATCTACATGCTGCTCTCGAACTTCCTCAAGTTCGAATGGACGTCAAGACCGCATTCCTTAATGGGAATTTGCTCGAGGATGTGTACATGACACAACCCGAGGGTTTTGTCGATCCTAAGAGTCCGAGGAAGGTGTGTAAGCTTCAGAGATCCATTTATGGACTGAAGCAGGCTTCGAGGAGTTGGAATCTTCGATTTGACGAGGCAGTCAAAAC
>NW_010971683.1:262176-262964 GCF_000463585.1 Tarenaya hassleriana
ATCAACTGACTCTGTCCGAGTCAACACTTGACTCGGTCCGAGTCAGACGCCTCTGAGATGAAGTCTGTTCGATTTTGATTCGTTCTGACTCTATCGAGTCAACACTTGACTCTGCCCGAGTCAAAACTCTGATTTGTCGTTCTGACTCTGTCGTTTTGACTCGGTCGAGTCAAAACTCTGACTCTGTCCGAGTCAAAACTCTGAGTTTCTCTCGTTCTGACTCTGTCGAGTCAAAACTCTGACTCTGTCCGAGTCAAAACTCTGACTCTGTCTAGGTCAAAACTCTGGGAGATCTCTCGTTCTGACTCGGTCGAGTCAACACTTGACTCTGGCCGAGTCAAAACTCTGGTAGACACTTTTTGGCCACGAGATCTAGGGTTTCACCCCGTTTCGATGCGCCATCAAGCCGTCCTCGACCCCCAAACTCATCCATGCATCATTCAACAATCATAACATCATTAAATATGCATAGATCAAGCCTATCATGCAATTTTAACCATTAAAATTCATATAGGCATGCGACAAGCACGGCGATATATAGAGAACCAGGCCCTGATACCACTGTTGGGTTTCGCTACGGATTTCTAGCATGCGATCACATCGATCTAGGGTTTGGTTTACTAGGTTTCATGCAGCGGAAGAATAATCTAAACCTAGTCAAACGTCACACGCAACCAAAATCATCCGTAAAACCCCGTTAATCGTGTATATCACCGTAGGAATCGAATACTTACCTCTTTCCTGAAGATCTGAAAGTAGCAATCGATCCAGGGCCTGTTTTAATCACC
>NW_010971683.1:263720-266577 GCF_000463585.1 Tarenaya hassleriana
GTCGTTTTGACTCGGTCGAGTCAAAACTCTGACTCTGTCCGAGTCAAAACTCTGAGTTTCTCTCGTTCTGACTCTGTCGAGTCAAAACTCTGACTCTGTCCGAGTCAAAACTCTGACTCTGTCTAGGTCAAAACTCTGGGAGATCTCTCGTTCTGACTTCATCGGAAATGACATTCCTACCTTGCAAGGAGTAAAATCCTGGCTAGGATCAGTTTTTTCGATGAAGGACTTAGGAGAAGCCGCCTATATTCTAGGAATCAAGATCTATAGAGATAGATCGAGAAGGCTTCTTGGTCTAAGTCAGAGTACATACATTGACAAGGTCTTGAATCGGTTCAAGATGCAAGACTCCAAGAGGGGTGCCTTGCCAATGGGACATGACGTTGCTCTTAGCAAGACTCAGTGTCCAAAGACACAGGATGAGCAAGAGCGCATGAGTAGGATTCCATATGCCTCGGCAATTGGATCCATCATGTACGCCATGTTGTGTACTTGTCCGGATGTATCATATGCATTGAGTATGACTAGTAGATATCAGTCTACACCAGGTGAGGCTCACTGGATTGCGGTCAAGAACATCCTTAAGTACTTGAGAAGGACTAAGGATTTGTTCTTGGTGTATGGCGGATTGGAAGACGAGCTCGCTATAAGTGGTTATACTGATGCTAGTTTCCAAACCGACAGAGATGACTTCAGATCGCAGTCAGGTTATGTTTTCTGCCTGAACGGTGGGGCTATCAGTTGGAAGAGTTCCAAACAGCCAACCGTGGCAGATTCGACTACAGAAGCCGAGTACATAGCAGCATCGGATGCAGCTAAGGAAGCTGTTTGGATCAGGAAATTCGTGGGAGACCTGGGCGTCATTCCTAGCATTGCAGATCCCATTGAGTTGTATTGTGACAACAATGGTGCGATTGCGCAAGGTAAGGAACCCCGGTCACACCAGAGATCCAAACACATACTCAGGCGATTTCACTTGATCAGAGAAATCATTGCCAGAGGAGACGTGAAGATAAGCAGAGTGTCGACAGATGATAATATTGCCGACCCATTGACGAAGCCTCTCCCTTCGTCAAAACATGATGGTCATGTTAGGGGTATGGGGATTAGATGCTTGTAGGATAGATCATAGAGCATAGTGGGAGATTGTTGGTTGTAATGCTCTAGGATGATCCGTGATATGACATTTTGACTTTGTATTGATTCATTGGTTCATGAATGCATTACTCTTCCCGTTATATGATTGGCATGTTTGTTATATTGCGGTTATCCTTGAATCATCATAGAATGATTCTAAACACCCTGGTCAGTTATCATTGTGGGAACAATGATGAATTAAGACTAGCATGAGGTGTGATTGATGCATTGGATGCATATCACAATCATGGGTACTCGTTGTGAACGAGTGACTGGATGACCAGCATGAGATTGTCACATGAACATAGTCATGACTTGAATCTCATACAGCGGTTCGTTTATGGATCCTCATACCTGAGATGTCTAGAGTATCTGATATGAGGTGCGTCAAACGTCGTCTTTAACCGGATGATTATAACGGCGTTGATCAGATACGTTCACGAATCATATGGAGATAATAGACATGCAATATGGGACTTATCACCTCCTCAATAGGAGAGATATCGCTGGGCCCTCTCGTGGAAGTCAGATTATGAAAATGCGTGGCCACGCTATAGATGAAGTTGCATCTATTTTATTAGTTGATTTGCCAAGACGAGAAAGCAGTTGAATTTGAAGGGTGGCTCAAACCATGCCCTTGTTCAACATATGATATCGTGAGACAAACCAGTCACTCATTCACAACGAGTACCCATGATTGTGATATGCATCCAATGCATCGATCACACCTCATGCTAGTCTTAATTCATCATTGTTCCCACAATGATAACTGACCAAGGTGTTTAGAATCATTCTATAATGATTCAAGGATACCGAAATATAACAAACATGCCAATCATATAACGGGGATGTAATGCATTCATAAATCAATGAATCAATACAAAGTCAAAATGTCATATCACGGATCATCCTAGAGCATTACAACCAACAGTCCATACTTGGTTGTCTGACATGGATTGCATCTCGGACTTCATAGCCTCGCGCCATTTTTCGGAGTCCGGACTCGCCATTGCCTCTGGGTATGTGGTGGACTCGTCATGTTCTAATAACATGAGTTCCTCATTCCCAGTCACGAGAAATCCATATCTCGTTGGCTCTTGGCGAATCCTGCCTGATCTCCGAGGTTCACTCGTCAAAGGTTGAGTCACAGCGGGCAGTGAAACAGATTGAACTTCTTCAACTTGTTCACTCGGCTCAGCGTCTACTTGCTGCTCTCGAACTTCCTCAAGTTCGATCCTACTCCCACTGACTCTTCAGGACACGAACTCTCGCTCCATAAAAGTCGCATTCCTGGCAATGAACACCTTGTTCTCTGCCGGAATGTAGAAGTAGTAACCCTTAGTTTCCTTAGGGTAGCCTACAAATAAACACTTATCAGATTTGGAGGATAACTTATCAGCCATCTGACGCTTCACGTAAGCGTCGCAACCCCAAATTCGGACAAACGACAACGCGGGACGCTTCCCCGTCCATATCTCATATGGTGTCGTTTCAGCCGACTTCGTTGGACTCCTATTCAGCAGGTACGCAGCGGTCTCTAAAGCACAGCCCCAAAAGGACTTTGGAAGATCTGTCTGACTCATCATAGACCGAACCATGTCTAACAGTGTTCGGTTCCTCCGTTCAGACACGCCATTCCATTGCGGCGTTCCAGGAGGAGTTAATTGTGATACAATACCACAATCAACCAGATAGGCAGTGAACTCTTGGCTCATATACT
>NW_010971683.1:267431-267783 GCF_000463585.1 Tarenaya hassleriana
ATCAAAGAATCGTCCATGTCCTCTAATCGCTTACGCAATTCCGAGGTCATGTTTCCAAACGTCAAGCTAGACTTGTCCGGATCATCATCCACATGCTTCCGATAAGCATCAATGATCGATCTAGAAGCCATGGTTAGAGTCTTATCCTTCATAAGGATAGATCGCATCGTCAACTTCGGTACAATACCGGTTAACGCTATGTCCTACAGAAAAAGACAAAACAGAACGAAAACACATCTACATGCAGATTCTATCAATGATCCACTACCACCTAGTCCATCATCAATCAGTGTCAATCTATCTATGATCCACTACCAGCTAGTCCATCATCAAACAATGACAACATAGATGC
>NW_010971683.1:268057-286029 GCF_000463585.1 Tarenaya hassleriana
CTAGTCCATCATCAATCAGTGTCAATCTATCTATGATCCACTACCAGCTAGTCCATCATCAAACAATGACAACACAGATGCAAAGATGAGCTATATTCCCATAAAGAAAATTAACCCTACAATAAATTTCCATTATGGGACTAAGATCCGTATTTCACACAAGAACAAATTGTTACACCTATCCTTATGCTATTTAGGTAGACATCTAATGTCAATCATATCTAATATGACTCTTAGATCCTTTATGAGACTATGATATCAAATATCATTGCATACTGGTCTCATCTGTACCATTAAGTCTCAAGTCAAACTTGACAACTTAACCCAAGATAAACCATATTCAAGCTGTAGGAACCACGATTTGCTACCCTGCCTCACAAAGATAATCTGGCACGCTCAGCTTTGGCATGACCCATGACACGTACGATCGAAGCCTTGAAAAGTGCTTTACTTATAGAGCTTCTAGATCTAATCGGTTTCTGTGCAACGATTGTTCATAATCCGAATAGGTCATCCATTCGATTATGTAATCCCAATCTCGGAGCTCCCACTCAATCGAGCATATACTATATCTTGATTAAGTTACATGTATTCATTCACTATGGACCATCCATAAGAATGAATCATGTCTATTTGAGTTACAGTTGATCAGATTATGCAACGATTGCATAATCGGACCTCGAAAACGGAAATTTTCGGAATCTGGACTTCGGACCGTCCGTTCTGGAGGTAGAACAGACGTTCCAGGCTAAGATCCTTTGTAATTCATGGAATTGCTCCACGACCGATCTCGAATCAACCATTTTATAAGCATTGAAGTTGCTTACAAGAAATCTTTTACTAGAGGCATCTTCAGAGAGATACTTTGCCTCCAATGAATTCCACAAATCTTTTGCGGTTTCTATGTGTTGATAAACATCAAACAAAGCATCGGACATACCGTTCAGAATGTGACCGCAGCAAACGTAGTTGTCATTGTCCCATTTGTTCCGTATACGTGCTTGCGCCAAGGTTTCCTCTTCGGTCTCTTCTGGCCTGGGTGTGCTTATCACGTAGACGACGTTTAGCGTCGTCAACAGAAATTGCATCTTCTTTTGCCACCTTCGAAATCCCACACCCTCGAATTTATCGAGTTTTTGAAAATCGATGGTCAGATCCCTCATAGAAGTAGTCATCCCAAGAATAACGTTTTCGATTGTATGAGAAAAGGATAAGAAAAGAATGGGAACCGGATAACGGGATACCGAAAACACGTTTATGAGATACAAAGAAGAGACAGTGATTTTGTTTTGCTCTACAACAATCACCAAGACAAGAAACTTGTGTAGAAAAAGATGAACACAACACTTTTTGATTGATTTGCAAGAACAATCAAAAAGTTCATTCAAAATCTCTCAAATTTGGGTTAGATCTCTCTATTCAACTTGTTCTGACGTCTTCTATATATAAAACACTAAAAGACATCATCAAAAGTTGTAAAATATGGCAGTTTTCTGGTAGTTTTCAAGCGAAGAATCGTGTCTTCTCGAGAAAACTGACTCAGACTGAGTGATAACTGACTTTTGTCGAGTTACCACTGACGCACTCGCGGACTGAGTTACAACTGACTCATAGCGAGGGACCTCTGACGTGTTTTACTGTCAAAACAAATACATGTTTTATTGATTCATATTATATCATTTACGAACATTTAACTCCTCCACCACATCCGTAATATGTATAACAATGAATCTCTTGAGAGATTATTATTGTCAACCTTTTTACTCTAAAATATACAACAATCCTCCACCATTTTAGAGTAAAATATCAATGACGTAACAAGTGAAAAGTTTTCATCTTCGCAATGTTGTGCATAAGTGAATAGTATCTTTACGATTGAACTTTCACATAGTGAATTGTACAACAATAATCTCGAATTACATAGGTGTCTTTACAGATTGAACCTTGTAATCCTCGTTGAGTTATCGAGTACAAAACACACACAAAATCAAAACAAGTTTCTTGAATTCCTTGACACTATAATGGCCATGTGTCCATATCCCTTCATAAGCACATGGATATCGAGCCCACGACATCTTGAAGCGGCCAAACTTCGTGCTTGTATAGGTGGATCCTTTAAGAGATTCGTACCCTGCAACAAAGCACTTTGTCAAAGGATCAATTAAGTAAACAACCTCTTTAACGTTGCATTACCTAGGTGCTTACCTTAGGATGAATTTATTTCATAGCACCTACAATCACATACTATAGGATTTAACTCATTGAACTCAAGATCTGACGTTGTATTAGATGTTGAGTTGAGATTCCACAAGTTGTGATTCATTCGACAGGCTCAAGTCCCATCCCTAATGACATTTTGTGCACCACATCCCTTGGCAAACTCTTAGTCAAAGCATCAGCCAAATTTTGTTTGGTACGCACAAAATCTACCATTATGGCCCCGTCTTTTATCAAACCATTCACATAGCTATGTCGTAAACCAATATGTCTAGACTTTCCATTATATACATGGCTATATGCCTTAGCCAACGTTGCTGCACTATCGCAATGAATTGCAATAGGCGAAACCGGTTTAGACCACAATGGTATTTCAAACACCAAATTCCTTAGCCATTCTGCTTCTTTTCCAGCAGAAGCTAAGACAATAAATTCCGACGCCATCGTCGAATCCGAAATGCAAGTTTGTCTCTTGGAAGCCCAAGAAATCACAGCTCCACCTAATAAGTACAACCAACCACTCACGGAGGCATGATCCTCTTCACTAGAGTTCCAACTCGCATCCGTATATCCTTCTAACACCGAAGGTCGACCCGTGTAGTGCAAGCCATAATGTATTGTCTTTTTCAAGTATCAAAGTACTCTTCGTACTGCATGCCAATGGTGTATGCTTGGGTTACTAGTGTACCTACTCAACTTGCCAACAACGTATGCTATGTCGGGTCGAGTGCTAGTCATAGCATACATCAAACAACCGATAACCTTAGCGAATTCAAGTTGACACACTAGTTCCCCACTATTTCTTACAAGCTTTGCACTACAATCCATTGGAGTAGAAACTGGAGAGCTATCAAAAAGATCAAACCGTTTTAACACTTTCTCAATGTAGTGTGATTGAGATAGCGTTATTGTACCATGATCTCTCTTTATCCTAATACCTAGGATAACATCAGCTTCTCCTAAATCTTTCATCGAAAACTTTGATGATAAGAAGTTTTTTGTTTTCTTGACTTGCTCTAATTCCGTACCGAATATGAGCATGTCATCCACGTATAAGCAAATAATAACCTCATGACCATTCTCGTCAAACTTGCTATATACGCATTTATCCGATTGATTCAGACGAAACCCGTTAGCCAATATCACCTCATCAAACATTTGATGCCATTGTTTGGGTGCTTGTTTTAGTCCGTATAATGATTTGACTAACTTACACACTTTTTGTGCTTGACCCGATAAGACGAAACCCTCTGGTTGCTTCATATACACCTCCTCTTCAAGATCACCGTTTAGGAATGCCATCTTGACATCCATTTGAATGCCGTCTTGACATCCATTTGGTGAATTACAAGATTTTTTATCGAAGCAAGAGCGATCAATAATCTTATCGTAGCTATCCTAGCTACCGGTGCATATGTATCGAAATAATCGATACCTTGTTTTTGTCTAAAGCCCTGAGCTACTAGACGAGCCTTGAACTTATCAATAGTTCCATCAACTCTCATCTTCTTCTTGAAGATCCACTTACAACCAATCGGCTTACATCCTGGAGGAGGATCTACTAAGATCCAAGTGTTGTTGCTCATGATAGAGTCCATCTCATCATAACTCTCATCTTCTTCTTGAAGATCCACTTACAACCAATCGGCTTACATCCTGGAGGAGGATCTACTAAGATCCAAGTGTTGTTGCTCATGATAGAGTCCATCTCATCATTTATCGCTTCTTTCCAGAATGCGACATCTTGCGATCTCATCGCCTCATCATACGTCCTAGGATCTCCCTCGATATTATATGTATAAGCAAGCTGAGTCACAATTGACTCATTAGTACCTTCCACCAGGTACATCTGAAAGTCCGGACCAAAGGACTTTGCTTTCCTAATACGTTTACCTCTACGAGGTTCACTTGGTCCATCCTCTTGATCAATTGTGCGATCACTCAAACTAGGTACAGAACTAGGTGGTTTATCCACCGAAGAGAATCGACTTTCGTCGAACAATGCATCTCTTGATTCAATGACCGTGTGAACGGCTATATAGTCATTTGATTCTATGACATAGAACCTATAGGCTTTTCTATGTAAAGCATAACCTATGAAGATACATTCAATTCCTCTATCTCCCAAAGTTTTTCGCTTTGGTTCCGGGACTTTTACTATCGCCCGACATCCCCAAATCCGAAAATAATTCAGATTCGGTTTCCGCTTGTACCAAAGTTCATATAGGGTTACCTTGTTCCTTTTAGATTGAACTCGGTTCAGAATATAACAAGCCGTTAACATGGCTTCACCCCAAAAACCCTCACTTAGACCAGAGTATGAAAGCATGGAATTAACCATTTCTTTCAAGACCCTATTTTTTCTTTCCGCTACACCATTCTGTTGTGGTGTGTAAGGTGCAGTAGTCCCATGAATTACTCCTACGGATTCAAAATACATAGGATCATAGTATTCTCCTCCCCTATCGGTCCTAAGCTTCTTTAGCTTAACCCCGAGATGTAATTCAACCTCGGATTTATATGCTCTAAACCTATCAAGAGCTTCATCCTTTGAATTCAACAAAAATATGTAGCAAAACCGAGTAGAATCTTCTATGAATGTTACTACATACTTTTTATTTCCTAAAGATGGTGTACTATGCAAGTCACATAGATCACTATGTACTAGTTCCAATATTTTCGAACTCCGTTCTATACTAGGAAATGAAAGACGAGTAATTTTTGTTTTCATGCATGTAATACATTTTTCATCATTCAACGTGCATGGTGGAATTAAATCCATTTTCGACATAAGGTTAACACGTTTGTAATGAACATGTCCTAGTCTAGCATGCCACAACGTAGAAACATTAACATCAACGACATACAAAGAATTGCGATTATTATTATTAATGCTGAGTTTGAACATGTCATTACATAGATATCCTTGTCCCACAAACACACCACCTTTGGAAAGAATAAATTTATCGGCCTCAAAGACCATCTTGAATCCGAACCGATTGAGAACACTACCCGACACAAGATTTCTCCTTACATCCGGAGCATACAAAACATCCCGAAGGGTTAAGGTTTTCCCGGATGTAAACAATAACTCTACTTGTCCTTTCCCTAGAACATTAGCCGTAGAATCATTTCTCATATAAAGAACGCTTCCTTCTTCACAAAAGTCGACGGGTGCGATCAAACCAACACTAATGCACCGGATCCCATCAGAACTCCGCAGTTAAGCGTGCTTGGGCGAGAGTAGTACTAGGATGGATAACCTCCTGGGAAGTCCTCGTGTTGCGCCCCTTTTTCTTTTCCTTTTGTCGTCGCATCTCGTTTCGATGTTCTGTCCGCACGAGGTTATTTACCTCCAAATAATTCTTACTTTTATTGTAATATTTGGTTGATGTTTTTTATATTTCATACCTCATTTCGGGTTAACGGAGACGATAGTCGTTGTCTTGTTTGATGAATTCTAATGTAATACCCAGTTGCACGTGTTGCGCCATTTTTTTCACCGGATCTCATTCCGCCGATGTTCGTTTGTTCTCTTGTTGTTTGTTCTAGGCGGAAGTCCTCATGTCTCGCCCAGACGTATCATATGCATTAAGCATGACTAGTAGATATCAGTCTACACCAGGTGAGGCTCACTGGATTGCGGTCAAGAACATCCTTAAGTACTTGAGAAGGACTAAGGATTTGTTCTTGGTGTATGGCGGATTGGAAGACGAGCTCGCTATAAGTGGTTATACCGATGCTAGTTTCCAAACCGACAGAGATGACTTCAGATCGCAGTCAGGTTATGTTTTCTGCCTGAACGGTGGGGCTATCAGTTGGAAGAGTTCCAAACAGCCAACCGTGGCAGATTCGACTACAGAAGCCGAGTACATAGCAGCATCGGATGCAGCTAAGGAAGCTGTTTGGATCAGGAAATTCGTGGGATTCAAAAGTCTTGAAGAGTCCACGGTCTTTACATATGTGTCGTGTCGCTTCCGAATCGATCCACCATGATTCATCAACCTCCTGTACATGATTTAATTCATAAATCATAGCAACAAAATTCATTACAGAATTTGTCAAAAAACAATCACGGTTACCTTGAATGGCTTGGTCGAGGTTTTGATTCCCTTGACCTTGAACACTCTTCTTCCCATGTTTTTTCTTCCATGAGTAGCAATCCTTCTTGAAGTGTCCCGGTTTGTTACAAAACCAACAAGTCATGTTCGACTTTGTTTTCTTCTTCGGGTTGCCCTTGGAGGAATTTTTGTTCGGTCTTTTTGCACCCCGTTTCTCATCTTCTACAATGTTAACTGTAGAAGACGGAGAAACTAGTGTCCCTTTCCCATCTTGCATTTGAAGATCCTCTTCAATGCGAAGATGCGTTCCCAATTGTTCAAGAGTCATGTATTCATTTTTGTGTTTCAAGGAATGCTTCACATCCTTCCAACTCGGTGGAAGTTTGTCAACAATGGACGAGACCTTTATGGTTTCATTCATAGTCAATTTGTGTTGTGCAAATTGACTCAAGATCCTTTATAATTCATGGAATTGCTCCACGACCGATTTCGAATCAACCATCTTATAAGCATTGAAGTTGCTTACAAGAAATCTTTTACTAGAGGCATCTTCAGAGAGATACTTTGCCTCCAATAAATTTCACAAATCTTTTGCGGTTTCTATGTGTTGATAAACATCAAACAAAGCATCGGACATATCGTTCAGAATGTGACCGCAACAAACGTAGTTGTCGTTGTCCCATTTGTTCCGTGTACGTGCTCGCGCCAAGGTTTCCTCTTCGGTCTCTTCTGGCCTGGGTGTGCTTATCACGTAGACGACGTTTAGCGTCGTCAACAAAAACTGCATCTTCTTTTGCCACCTTCGAAATTCCACACCCTCGAATTTATCGAGTTTTTGAAAATCGATGGTCAGATCCCTCACAGAAGTAGTCATCCCAAAAATAACGTTTTTCGAATGTTGGAAAAATAAGATAAGAAAAGAATGGAAACCGGATAACTCTTCTAGGCGTGAGGATCACTTTCCGAAAACGTTATTTCATCCCAAATGAGCAAACGGGATACCGAAACACGTTTATGAGATACAAAAAAGAGACAGTAATTTTGTTTTGCTCTACAACAATCACCAAGACAAGAAACTTGTGTAGAAAAAGATGAACACAACACTTTTTGATTGATTTGCAAGAACAATCAAAAAGTTCACTCAAAATCTCTCAAATTTGGGTTAGATCTCTCTATTCAACTTGTTCTGACGTCTTCTATATATAAAACACTAAAAGACATCATCAAAAGTTGTAAAATGTGGCAGTTTTCTGGTAGTTTTCAAGCGAAAAATCGTGTCTTCTCGAGAAAACTGACTCAGACTGAGTGACAACTGACTTTTGTTGAGTTACCACTGACGCACTCGCGGACTGAGTTACAACTGACTCATAGCGAGGTATCCCTGACGCATTTTACTACCAAAACAAATACATGTTTTATTGATTCATATTATATCATTTACGAATATTTAGCTCCTCCACCACATCCGTAATATGTATAACAATAAATCTCTTGAGAGATTATTATTGCCAACCTTTTTACTCTAAAATATACAACATATATAGAGTTTGCTTCGGACAGTATCAAAGCAAACTGTATAACAAAATGTGATTCTCCATGTTCTTGCTTTCGATTTCCTCTTCCATCTGATGAAGATGAACTTAACGTTGAGTGTCTTATATAGCCAAAAAAATGAGTTAATTTATTAAATGTAGTGCATTGACGGTTTTCACACACAAAAAATGAATGTTGGATTGATAAAACTGAACTTTGGGTAGAAATTATGTGAAGGAGAAAAATTTTCAATGTAATGGTTTGAGCCGAGATTTATCGATTTGAACACTCGAATCTCTCAACACCTTGCTAGAATCGAGCAATGAAAGAAAGAACACGCATATGTAACGAGTTCAGTGAGTGAGCCTTAATGGGGTGTACATCTGGCGTAGAGGAGACATGTGTTTATTGATAGGATTTACAAAGAAAACTTGTCTAATCACTAGTTGATGGATTTGTCCAAAAAACCCATAACCCGCTTTCACCATTTTACATTCACCATTTTACAAAAGTTGTCTTTCCATCCGGGATTCCGGATGTTGCTTACATTTGCCTATCTCCAAGCTGCAACCGTTTTACTGTTTCAGTGTCTTGCCATGAATGGACATAGCCGTCTGGTGAAGAGAATCAGAGACACAGGCAACAAATATTTGTCTGACAACAATAATAAGGGCATGACAGGGGAAATGAGAGTTCTGCAGCGTTTGCTGTGGTACAATGATCTTATTCTAAAATTATTCAAGAATCAAGGGTGGTTAAAGCGGCAGGAGTACAGAGATAACAACATCACAATGAAATTCCCATTACACCGGATTTACCGTACATTGTAAGATGAACAAGAATTGGGTCATCAATCAGACTATTATGTTACATCCATGTTTCTCCAACCTCCTCCTTTTCCCTGTTTCATCCTCATGTGACTGCAACAGAAAACAAAACCTCCTCCATCTCAGCTTCAGTTTTTTTTTTTAAAATCTCTGAACTATGCTACATTTTATTATTAGGGTTGTGATCTTGTATTCGGACAGAGTAATTAGATTTTTTAAATTCTTTTTTACCTGTTGTGACAACAGTTGTGGAGCCTGGACCCTCTTGGATCCATCAGCTAAACGTTTACGTGGAAGTTGGTTTGTTGCAGCTACCGAGTTTTCCCAAACCTGACATTGTTAAAAACAGGAGATTGGTAAGTTCTCTTGAGCTTCTAAAACAATACCATGTGGATTTTTTTGTTAAGATTATCTTTTGTTTAAGTCCACAAGATCAAGCAGCATATTTCTAAATCATTTGTTTAAAGGTTTATTACCTGATGCTGTACGGCCTCGATCAACATATCTTCACATCCAGATGCATGCACACATTCTAACTTGGAGCATTGGAGCGTTAATGTCTTCGGATTCAGATTACTGCATAAGTTCAAATTCAAGTCCTTGAGTTCTGGGCAGTTCAGAAACAATGCCTGCATTATACATAAAAACAATGGTTAGAGATTTGGGATGACGGAGAAATCCTTAGAGAAATTTTCGAGAATTAATCTCACATCCAAGCTTGAGCAACCCCATAAACTGAGCTTCTTCAGCCGGTTATGTTTGATAAACATCTTCTGATAAATAAGGTGTTGCTTGTTGCTGAACATTTTTTCTGGAGTCGAATTTTCAGAACTGGGATCACATATTGTCATACCACAGTCCATCAACTCCAGAAGGGTCAGTTGAGCAGTAGCAAATTGAATGCCACCTGAATCATCGAGATGTCAAGATCAGATCAGAGATCAGATTTCAGGCATTATCAGATGAATCAAAATAATATGCATGCAAAACCATGGATCAGAAGCTTACTTGAAGTGATGTTGGGACACCGAGCAAGAAATAACTTTGAGAGTGCGTCAGAGAACACGTTGCAGATCATTCGGATGCCATTGTCAGTGATGCTGGAACTGAAACCAAATACATGTCACTAAATATGTTTCTTCATATGAACATCACAGTTGACCGATTCGAATGTATATAGGATACGTGTTGAACTTACCCACTCAGATCAAGCAATTCTAGATTTGTGTAAGTTGAGGAAATCGCAGCTACAGATGCATCAGTGATTTCTACACCAAGAACTAGGGAAAGCATTCTCAGTCCCCTGAATGAAAAAGAAACCGACATCGAACCTTTTGAGAACAACCATTCTCTCGAATAATCAAGAAACTTTTAAACGGCACAACCAGAAACTTTTAAGTTTAAAATCAAGACAAGAAACAGAGGAACTAGACAAACCTTAAATTAGCAGCAGTAAGAGCAAGTACAACAGCATGGGAAAGCTTCAGCGATGCAATGTGAATGTTCTGCAATCTAGAACAAGTCCTTCCCAAACCATCAGCCATTGTTATAAGATCGGTTGAATCGCCTTCTTGGCATGAAAACTCTAGTGATATCTCTCTAAGGCTCGGACAGTTGAAGACCTGACAAAAATTTGATATATATTGATGCTAGACTTAACTATAGGGAGGAAGAAAAATGAAGTGTCAATTACCATCCTCGAGAGGGAATGAAGATCAGAGAGCCAAATAGTAGAGAGGCTTGATGAACACAGGACAAACCCCCCCAAGTTGGAACATCCTTCCATCTTAAGGCTTGTGAGACAACGTTTATCAGCAATAAAACGACCTAGTTCACCCCTACATGCAAAGATGACCAAACACAATTAATGTTAGACACATAGCATACAGACCCATCTTCTAGCATGTTCTATTATTGCACATTCAAACCTAGTGGTGGAGGGCCTTATTTGATCTAAATGCTTGTTCAGGAGCAAATTGCATATCGGATTTATCTGTTCATGGCATCAAATGTTTACAAGATTCTTACCCAGTAATCCTATTGACAGCTGAACCCGACATTGAAATCTCCAAACTCTCCAGATTAGGACAAGAAAAAGCAATGCAAGCCATCGTTGTTGCATCAAGATCACTGCAGAAGAACGCCCACAACAGAATGTCCATCAGAAACCGCAGCATAGCATTAAAAATGAACAACCCAGGAAGCAGCATCTTCGATAATCAATCTAAAACTATCTGGTTAGTTATCACCATGGATGGTTATTCAGAGATCCATTAGACATTATATCAAAAATACCCTTAATTTGCTATTTTTACTTCAAGACCTACCCTGGTCACATGTGATCAATGTGACCGAAATATAATATGGTCATATTTTGATTTTTATCGATTATAACGTTAAATTTATGGTGATCACATTAATTCATTATGTTCATAGCTTGTATATCTTACTAATCATTTGATTAAAACATCATAAATTTAACGTTATGAACAATAGGATCAATATGTGACCACACTATATTTCGGTCACATTGGTCACATGATCACAAGAGTAGGTATTGAAGTAGAAATAACAAATTAAGGATATTTTTGATAATATCCCGATCCATTATCAATCATCGAGATAAATTAAGCTCTATTCCCCACTCGGTTATCTTCTCTATTTGTGAAGCCCATATAACTGATTGAGCTCTTGAGTGGTTGGTTTAAGTCAAAATAATTTTTTTTCAAGTCAATTAAACCTCAGATCTGAGAGATCTGATGAAGAAGCTTCACCTTTCCATCCTCAGCGAGAGCCTAATAAGTCCAGGGCATTTCTGCAACAAGGACCCAATGTATCCAGCCTGAACTCTCTCCGGAACCCCAATCCGGAGCTCCTCCGCCGCCTTCCATATTCTCCTTGTCGTCTCTCTCCACCCCTTGCAAACCCTAGCCGCCATCGTCAAACCCGACGGCGGCAACCGCCTAAGGACCTCCCACAAACACATCGCCGGCAAACCCGGTTGAACCGTATCAAGATCCAAATGCGGATCCAGATCCAGCGTCGCCGCCGCCTCGAGATCGGAATCATCCAGCGTGTCGTGAACCTCAACATCATCGAAGGACAGCGCGCGGCGGAGGTGCGATGACGGCGGCGTCGGGAAAGAGCGGACGGTGGACCGGGAGGAGGATACGGCGGCAATGAAGCTCTCCGACTCCATCGCAACCGGAGTGGTGGGTACGTCGAGAGGGATTTGGCAGACATGGCCCTTCTTTGGGAGGCCACAGCGTCCGCAGTTGTAACTCCCGCGATTCTTCTTCGCTCGTTGACTTTCCATCGCGGCGGAGATGGCTGCTGTAGCGGCGGAGGGAGGAATGTGCGGCTGCGAAGAAAAAGAAGAATAGGGTTTTGAAGCTAGGCTAGAGAGAGAGAGAGAGAGAGAGAGCGTGCGAGTCAAAGAGAGGACGGGAGAGAGATAGGAGGGGAGAGAGGTGAAGCAGAGTGAAGGGAGAAGAGAGAGACATGAAATAAAGAGAACAGAAGAGGAGGGAAGGAGCGGCGGGGGAGACGATGGGGCAGTTCGCGCGCTAATTTTCGAAAGAGTGAAAAAACAGAAGGAAAAAATAAAAAAATAAAAATGACAATGCAGAGGCGAGGAGAGTAGCTTGAGATGAGATTTATGGTCAAATTTACGCATTTGCCCCGGTCTCTTGTGTGCACCACGACGTATTTCACGTGATTTCCTTTTCGAGACGTTGAATCCACTGTACTGCGCAAAAAAAATAATTTATTAATATTTTGTTTGTTAAAATTTCAAAATAAAAAAATAACATTTTTGCTTGGAAAAAAAGCTATGCATTTATGATATATTTGCTTTTATTGTGGTTGTAAATCCAATAAAAATTATACTTTCTAATATTAAGTGATTCCTTTTTGTAGGAATGAAAGATTCAAATTTCAATTATAATTTTTTTTTAAATTACCTGAAAAGATTTGGATCAGCTTTCGGTAGGGTTTTGAATTTTTTATGGGAAAGTCGGTCAACAAAACATTTAATACAATGACCATTTCTAAGGAAACATTATATTTGTTGATTCATTTTCAATGTTTTTTTATAAAATTTGGTTATATTTCTCAAAAAGATTGGTATATAGTACAAGATACACGATCCACACTTCAAGCTTACGCTAAAAACCCTTACAAGAGAATACATACCTACTCAATCATTCTATATAACTAGAGAATACATACCTACTCAATCATTCTATATAATTAGAGAATACATACCTACTCAATCATTCTATATAACTACATCTCTCAGTCAAGAGTTAGGGAATACCACTTCGCAGTCGTGATCCTGGTGGAGCGATAATAGAGCGTTTCGGACAGAGCGGTCGATGCATCGTTGTAGCCGGTTGGTAGCATCTGTAATATTTTGGAAGATTCTGGCATTGCGTTCCTTCTAAATTTCATATAGACAGTATTGAATAAGCACTTTTAGGAGCGTAATTCGCCATGCGTTCCCAGCCCCCAAAATACGCCTTAACCAATCCTGCAAGCTGAGAGTTCCGCGTGTGGATTAGGCCAGATCTTCTCCGCTAATGGTAGCCATACCGCCGAGCTGTATTGACAGGCGTAGAATAGATGGTCGTGTGATTCCTCATCCTGGTCACATAATACACAAATGTTAACTTGTATCCTATTACAATTCAGCAATCTATCCTTTGTTGGCAGTCTTCCCTGGATTGCAACCCATTGCATGAAAGAGTATTTCGGGATTGCTTGCTTAAACCAAACTAGATTCCACCAGTCAACTTTAGGTGATGTACATCAAATTTGCTTTCATGTCTTCGAACTGCAAAAATCAGATCCGAAGGAATTCTCAATTTCCTTCCATACATACCTGTCAGCAGTACAACCTTGTGTTGGAGCCAGTATCCGCATGAGCTCGACATGTAGATCCTGGATCCGCTGCGATCTGGCCCCTGGCAAAACCCAACTTCCAGCTCGAGTTGATCCATGACCTTAGCATGTATGGGAAGTCGCAATAGCCTTGGCCCTTGCTCACCAACGTTGTCGATAAGCGGCCCCAACTCTGTCCAATGATCGAGCCAGAAATATGTATTTTGTCTATGACACCCGCATCTCGCTTACAGGTTGTGCCACATGGACAAGTAAAATCACAATCGAAAAATTTCGAAACGTAAAAATCGCGGAAGATTAAAACATTCATTTTAATTATAATACAGCGGAAGACATTATAAAATGCATAAGTACGTTTGCACACGTACGCAAAGATACCGGTATATAGTACGAGTGGTGGAATGTATAATACAAAAGTCTAAAAGTCACCACTCTTCATTTTCGAAAATAAAATAAGTCCAAAGTAATTATACATGATATGGAAGTGTGATGTCACTGGTTCCCGCATCTGCCTCAGTCACTACTGCTGTTCACGACCTGAAACGTTGTGTAACAACGTCCTAAGCTATTTACTTAGAGAGAAATCCGGGTGTAACCAGAAATTTCTATTTTTATTGAAAATGGCCAAGCAATATAGTCAGTACTATAATATACATATGACGAGATATATCAATCAAATCAATCATCGTTAAATCAATCAGCAATCTCAATTATAATCTGTCAATCGTCTCTACGTGTATCTCACACATAGGTAAATTAACATCTCATTCATGCATGTGTCGAGCACAAGGCACAACAGTCCAAGCAAAATCGTTTGCGAGGACCTCATAATCTTCATACTCCTCATCGGTCACCGATATCACGACTCTCGGTATCGGTCATCCTCCTACTTACTCCAGACATCGATCCCTGATGTCGCCGACTGTCGGACGAAGCAGCTCTATGCTAACTCCCCCTCGCCGACCATCCGCCTCGAAAAATACTCATCAGACCCAAGCTCAAGTCTTTCAGAGTATATCCGTACCATCTCACCGGGGGCACACGCAACTACCCAGATCTCAGGTTTATTTGTCAATCAACGGGTGACACACGCAAAACCCGAAGTCTGTTCCATGGCACGGTTGCCAAAGAACTGTACTTCCTCGTCACGTATTCGAGTGACACACGCAAACCCGAATAAGTGAGTCGTAGGATGCCATAATCGTTCGTCAGGGAACGATCCAGATCGAATATCATACCGCGAAGATTTACAGTCAAGGCAATCACCGTGATATTACTGGAAACCCATCTACAATCGCACACTGAACTTTATCCGAACCCATCCAAGTAAGGTCAATGCTATGCCATCTACCCTGACAAGATTCTCGAATCACACGCAGTCATGCATTATTCTTTACCGTACATACGGTCAAACATAATTTCTTTTAAATTTGTTCTTATTTATTTTACTTATATTTTTAAGATTTATTTAATCTTTTAAATCATCGATCCGATCAAACTAGGTTCTGGCCCGTCCGGATTACCAGTTCGGCTCGTCCCGAGATTGGTACTTATCCGGTCGTAGCGTTTGGTTTGAACTATGTGTAGTCCACTTGGAACCAAATTTAGTCATATTTTGGTTAAATTTTGAATTTAAGGTTAGACTGAGTCGATCCAATTTCTGGATCGTTTGCCCTATTATTTATTTATTATTATTCTTAATATTATTTTTTTTATCATTATTATTATTATTATTATTATTATTATTATTATTATTATTTTGGCGGTTCGAGTTGGTCCAGTTTATGGACCGTCCGATCCTTTTGTCTGATTTATTTATTTATTATTATTATTCTTTATTAAAAATAAATTTTTTTTATAAAACAGGATCGGCCTGAATTCAGGCCGTTTGGCCCATAATTCATCATTCATCTTTTTTCATATTTAAATTTTTCATGTTTCTTTGTCTGGAACCTCAGTCTGGATGGTGTGGGACCATTCCGACCTGGTCCAGACTTTGAACGTTATTAAAATATTAAATCAACACAATAATTCATGCATATAAAATAATCATAAATATTCAACGAGCCCGAATTAATCAACAATTTTGTACATATATACAAGCTCTGAAAACAATAAAAATAGAACTTTCGAATCACATCCAAATTCACTTACCTAGATTATGTCGGTTATAATTTCATAACGGTAATTTTTCTCCGGATTAATTACAACCCCTTCCCTATTATTATTATTTTTTCAATACCTTTTTTGCTGTTTTTTATGTCCTCTTTTTATTTTTACTCTCTCTCTCTCCCCCTCTCTCTCTCTCTCTCTCAAATGTGTGTGTTAGGTGAGATTTTTTTAAATTAATTTAATCAATAACCAAAAAAAACACATGGGCGGTGGTTTACGTTTAGCCGCCCCTAATATTTTTTTTTTTACAATTATATTTTGTTGTTTTTTTTAAACAATTGGGGTCATGCCCATGTTATTACATTGTCCATCTCCCAATTTACTGCGAACAAAATCTCTCACCTTATCTTTTATATTGATCAGTTTCTGCATGTTCCAGGAAATTGTTGCAGATGGTTTTGTAGACCAGTAGGCTCCTCGTTTCAATATGTGCACTTTCACCCAAGCAACCCACAATGAACTCGAATCCCTGAAGAATGCCCATATCATCTTCATCCTGTAAACTATGCTCTGGTCCTCTAATCTTCTGGTACCAAGGCCACCTTCACATTTTGGTTTACAAATGTTAACCTATTGGTTGTAATGCTCTAGGATGATCCGTGATATGACATTTTACTTTGTATTGATTCATTGATTTATGAATACATTACTCTTTCCGTTATATGATTGGCATGTTTGTTATATTTTGATATCCTTGAATCATTAGAGAATGATTCTAAACTCCCTGGTTAGTTGTCATTGTGGGAACAATGATGAATTAAGACTAGCATGAGGTGTGATTGGTGCATTGGATGCATATTACAATCATGGGTACTCATTGGGAACGAGTGACTAGATGACCCACATGAGATTGTCACATGGACGGAGTCATGACTTGAATCTCATACAACGATTCATTATTGGATCCTCATACCTGAGATGTCTAGAGTATCTTATATGAGGAGTGGCGTGTCTTGACTGCGTCAAACGTCGTCTTTAACCGGATGATTATAACGGCGTTGATCAGATACGTTCAGAATCATATGGAGATAGTAGACATGCAATACGGGACTTGTCACCTCCTTAATGGGAGAGAAATCACTGGGCCCTCGTGGAAGTCGGACTATAAAAAATGCGTGGCCACGCTATAGATGAAGTTGCATCTATTTAGTCAATTTGCCAAGACGAGAAAGCGGTTGAACTTGAAGGGTGGCTCAAACCATGCCCTTCTTCAACATATGATATCGTGAGACAAAGGATCAAAACTTGAGTTGTTAATGCCTCGGTTAGATCACCTCTAACTCAATTCTAGGTGGGTAGTTATGGCGTTTTGCTAGAGGTTAACCATGTTTTGTGGTTCGGGAAAGGTTCTCGAAGTCACTACCACTTAGAATGGGCCTACAGGGTCACATACCACTAGGGATGGACTTTCAACGGATAAATTTCATTGCAATATCGTCGTTGAAAAAATTATTCTGTGGCAAACCATTGAAAATATCAACAAAATTTCAACGAAATTATCCGTTGAATTTTTTCAATGGAATTTTCAACCGAAATCTGTTGATATTTTTAAACAGAATTTTCAACTGAAATCCGTTGATATTTTTCAACGGATTTTTCAACCAAAATTCCTTGATAATTTCAATGGATTTTGCAACCGAAATCCATTGAAAATTTCACGAAAATTTTAAAACGTATTCTCCATCCCAAACGCATACTGCATCGACTTCGACTTGACCCTGACTCTCAACCCGAATCCAACTAAATGTGAACTTTGTCTCCGTATCCAATTTGACTTCGAAAACTCTGAAATTGGAACTCGAAATCTATTTCCCAGTAGGTCACCCATCCTTCCACTGCTCTAACACGAACACGCTTAACTGCATAGTTCTGATTAACACACTTCCAACTGCTCCAAATTAAATTTCTGATATAACAGAACATTAATGCATATACATATATAAATGTTAATACGTATAAATACTTAAACACATATATACACTTATACATATATATATATATATATAAATACTTATACATATGTGTATACAAGTATAAAACATTACTATATATATATATATACGTATAAATAATTATACATATATATACACATAAAAATATTTATACGTAAATATATGTATAAATGTTTATTCATATATACACAATATATACAGTATCTAACATATCACTATAGTATAAAATGGATATATATATACACAATATATACATATTTATATGTATCAATATTTATATTTATATATATACATGTTTAAACATATAT
>NW_010971683.1:289818-291495 GCF_000463585.1 Tarenaya hassleriana
AGCAGTCGAATCAGATAAGGTGGCTTGTCCATGCCTTATATTCAACATATGATATCGTGATACAAAAGGATCATCAAACGGAATCATCACTGGCGTTCGTAGGATCACGAACAAACTCTATTCGAGATAGGTAGTCATAGTGTTTTGCTAGAGACCGCCTATGTCTTGTGTAACCGAAATAAGAGATTTCGGGTTACACTGCTATATCGGATGAGCCTACAGGGTCACACACAGGAAAGGACGAATGCGCGAGAAGAGACGAGAAAATCCTGGTGGAGCGGAGGCCAGACCGACCGGTCCAGAAGGTCTGGACAGAGAGCGACAGAGTGTTCCAGACCGATCGGTCCAGACGTTAAAAAGCTCCAGACCGATCGGTCCAGACTGTGACAACAATGATGCGATTGCGTAAGCTAAGGAACTCCGGTCACACTAGAGATCCAAACACATACTCAGGCGATTTCACTTGATCAGAGAAATCATCGACAGAGGAGATGTGAAGATAAGCAGAGTGTCGACAGATGATAATATTGCCGACCCATTGACGAAGCCTCTCCCTTCGTCAAAGCATGATGGTCATGTTAAGGGTATGGGGATTAGATGCTTGTAGAATAGATCATAATGGTGGCGAGTATATTGTTGGTTGTAATGCTCTAGGATGTTCCGTGATATGACATTTTGACATTGTATTGATTCATTGATTTATGAATGCATTACATTCCCGTTATATGATTGGCATGTTTGTTATATTTCGGCATCCTTGAATCATTAGCGAATGATTCTAAACTCCCTAGTCAGTCAACATTGTGGGAACAATGTTGAATTAAGACTAGCATGAGGAGTGATCGATGCATTGGATGCATATCACAATCATGGGTACTCATTGTGTACGAGTGACTGGATGACCCGCATGAGATTGTCACATGGACAGAGTCATGACTTGAATCTCATACAGCGGTTCGTTTATGGATCCTCATACCTGAGATGTCTAGAGTATCTGATATGAGTAGTGACGTGTCTTGACTGCGTCAAACGTCGTCTTTAATCGGATGATTATAACGGCGTTGATCAGATACGTTCACGAATCATATGGAGATAGTAGACATGCAATATGGGATTTGTCACCTCCTTAACAGGAGAGATATCGCTGGGCCCTCTCGTGGAAGTCGGACTATGAAAACGCGTGGCCACGCTATAGATGAAGTTGCATCTATTTTACTAGTCGATTTGCCAAGACGAGAAAGCAGTTGAACTTGAAGGGTGGCTCAAACCATGCCCTTGTTCAACACATGATATCGTGAGATAAAGGATCAGAACTCGAGCTGTTATTGCCTTGGTTAGATCACCTCTAACTCAATTCAACGTGGGTGGTCATGGCGTCTTGCTAGAGACTAACCATGACTTGTGGATCCTACAGGGTCACACACCAATAGGGATGGACTTATACGTGAAGAATACGAAGAATGGAAACGAGATTTGACCGAAACGAGCATGAAAAGGAGTTTTCAGTGCGTTGGTCTGGAGCTGACCAAGTTTGGTCAGCCCCGGACCAAGTTTGGTCAGTCCGGGAGGTCCGGAGGCTCGGTCCGCGATCATTTGTCCAGGCATTGTCCGGCTGACCAAGAGTTGGTCAGCCGCTGACCAGATTCCTGGACAGGCGGACCGAGAAAAGGCGCGTCG
>NW_010971683.1:291602-293267 GCF_000463585.1 Tarenaya hassleriana
GGTTTCATGCAGCGGAAGAATAATCTAAACCTAGTCAAACGTTACACGCAACCAAAATCATCCGTAAAACCCCGACAGATCGTGTATATCACCGTAGGAATCGAATACTTACCTCTTTCCTGAAGATCTGAAAGTAGCAATCGATCCTAGGGCCTGTTTAATCACCAAGAGCTGAAAGTACAGCTCCTCTACACGTATCCACACCGACGGGAAGGATTCCAAATGCTTTTGGAACTGATCTGCTCGGATCTGTGAAGTGAATAGAGTTTCCAAGACTTGGGATCGAATCCCGGGAACTAGAACTTCAAAAGAAACGATTTTTTTTGTGTTCTAGATCTGTCCTAGGGTTCTGTAAGTCAATCATCTACTTAGGACAGCGTCCAACACCTCCTTATAAGATAGAAACCCTAATCCTTGTGAAAAGAGACTTTTTCCGAGTATTGACTCGGTCCGAGTCAGAACTCTGACTCGGTCGAGTCAGAACGAATCAGCCCAAGCCCATTGTCAACTCTTGACTCGGCCCATTTAGTATTGACTCGGTCCGAGTCAAAACTTTGACTCGACCGAGTCAAAACATCAGCCAAGCCCAAAACACTTTCTGGGCTTCGACCCGCATGGAACTGACTCGGTCCGAGTCAAATACTAACTCGGTCCGAGTCAGAAGGCTGAAAACGTCACGACACTCTGCGGTCAGCCGGACCAAGAGTTGGTCAGCCGGACCAGAAGACAGATCAGATTCCGGACCGCGTGTTTGGTCAGGAGGACCAAAATTCTCGCTGGTCAGCCCCGGACCAAGAGTTGGTCCGGCGGACCAAGCGAGAACATCACGGGTCCGAGACGGACCGGCGGACTGACCAGGAAAAAAGCACGAGTTGGTCCGGAGCTGACCAAGTTGGTCAGCCCCGGACCAAAACCAGAAATCTGCGCTCCGATTCCAGGTGTCAGCCGGACCAGGGAAACGGACCGAGTTGGTCCGGAGCTGACCAAGTTTGGTCAACCCCGGACCAAGCTCAGTTTTCGAACTGAGTCCGTTTTCTGGTTAGCTCAGAGCTGAAAGGGACGGACCGAGTTGGTCCGGAGCTGACCAAGTTTGGTCAGCCCCGGACCAAGCTCAGTTTTGAACTGCGGTCCGTCTGCCTGGTCAGTCTGGGAAGGAGAAACATACTGAGTTGGTCCGGGGCTGACCAAATTTGGTCAGCTCCGGACCAAGCTCAGAATTTCTCCGAAAACGGACAGAACGGCGGACCCGAGAAGCTGACCAAGGTCAGTCCGGCGGACCAGATTCTGGTCAGCTCCGGACTGGACCTCAGACACTTCTCAAGTCCGAAATTTTGTCCTCTTCCTCATGATTAATCTCAAGCTATTACCGCCCATTAGTAGAGCAACTGTCAAGGCCTCGATCGTCATGGTTACGGGTCATGCCCTAGCTGAGCGTGCCTGATTATCTTGGTGAGGCAGTATGGAGAAATCGTGATTCTCATAGCTCGAATATGGTTGAACTTGAATTGGGTTATCAAGTCGGACTTGGACCTGATGGTAAGGATGGGATGAGGAACATGCAGTGATAGCGTATCACTATCCCATACACATATAGGAATCACATAGGATGTGATTGACAATGGGTTGTCTACCTAAATAGCATGTTTTTGAGCGTCATGCCCTACC
>NW_010971683.1:293860-310742 GCF_000463585.1 Tarenaya hassleriana
CAAGTTGGTTTTGTACTTCGTTTCTGAAATTCTTGAACAATTCAAGTGTTTCAGATTTATGTCTCATCAAGTAGACATAACCGTCCCTACTGAAATCATCAGTAAACGTAACAAAGTACAGATAACCTCCTCTAGCGGGTGAGCTCATAGGACCGCACACATCACTATGTATGAGTTCTAGCAACTCCGTAGCCCGTTCTCCTTTTCTAGTAAAAGGAGATTTTGTCATCTTGCCCATCAAACATGAATCGCATGTTTCGATTGATTCATAATCAAAAGAATCAAGAAGTCCATCAGAATGAAGCTTCGCTATGCGTTGCGAGGAAGTAGACAATTGGCGAAGGGTGAAGTAGATCTCCGCGTTGGGAATGGAGCAAAAGTTGCTGCATTGACCGTCGGGGCTTATGATCTGACTTTACCTTCTGGCCTTGTATTGGAGTTGCATGATTGTTATTTTGTACCTGCCATCAGTAGGAACATCATATCGATTTCATGCTTAGACTCAGATGGTTTCAGATTTGTTATTGAGAACAAATGTCTGTCCATTTATAGAGGCAATTTATTCTATGGTAAGGGTTATCAGTTTAATGGCCTTTATATTTTGGAAGATGAACCATCTGGATACAGGTCGATCTATAACGTAAGTACCAAGCGGTTTAAGCCGAACGACTTAAACCCGACCTATCTCTGGCATTGTCGACTTGGTCACATCAACGAAAAACGCATAGCGAAGCTTCATTCTGATGGACTTCTTGGATCAGATCGAAGCAACTTGATCGTCTTGCCAAGTTGGTTCTGTACCTCGTTTCTGAAAATCTTGAACAATTCAAGCGTTTCAGACTTATGTCTCATCAAGTAGACATAACCGTACCTACTGAAATCATCAGTAAACGTAACAAAGTACAGATAACCTCCTCTAGCGGGTGAGCTCATAGGACCGCATACATCACTATGTATGAGTTCTAGCAACTCCGTAGCCCGTTCTCCTTTACTAGTAAAAGGAGATTTTGTCATCTTGCCCATCAAACAAGAATCACATGACTCAATTGATTCATAATCAAAAGAATCAAGAAGTCCATCAGAATGAAGCTTCGCTATGCGTTTCTCGTTGATGTGACCAAGTCGACAATGCCAGCCACCTGGAACGCCACAGTGGAATGGCGTGTCTGAGAGGAGGAACCGGACCCTATTGGATATGGTACGGTCTATGATGAGTCAGGTTGATCTTCCTAAATTCTTCTGGGGATATGCTTTGGAAACATCAGCGCTTATACTGAACAACTGTCCAACAAAGTCGGTTCAGAAGACTCCATATGAGATATGGACTGGGAAGCGTCCCAGGTTAGCATTCATGAAGATTTGGGGATGCGACGTTTACGTGAAACGTCTGGCTTCTGATAAGCTATCCGCCAAGTCTGATAAATGCATATTTGTGGGTTACCCTAAGGAAACGAAAGGGTACTGGTTCTACAACCCATCTGAGAACAAAGTGTTTGTTGCTCGGAATGGATCTTTCTTGGAGAGAGAGTTCGTCTCCAAGAGAGTCAGTGGGAGTAGAATAGACCTCGAAGAAGTTCGAGAACCACAAATAGTCGAGGAACCGAGTGAACAGGGCAAATCAGTTCAACCTGTGTCACAAGTTTTTGAGACAGCACCTCCTAGTGAACCTCGGAGATATGGTAGAATTCGCCAAGAGCCTACAAGATATGGTTTTCTTGTGACTGGAAACGACGAACTCATGTTGTTAGAACATGACGAGCCTACGTCGTATTCAGAGGCTGTGGCGAGTTCCGATTCCGAGAAATGGCACCAGGCCATGAAGTCTGAGATGCAGTCCATGTACGACAACAAAATATGGACTTTGGTCGACTCATTCGATGGTATTAAGACCATTGGATGTAAGTGGGTTTTCAAGAAGAAAACCGACATGGATGGCATCGTGCATACCTATAAGGCACGACTCGTAGCGAAAGGGTTTCGGCAGATTCATGATATAGACTATGATGAAACCTTTTCACCAGTCGTAATGCTTAAATCCATACGGATTCTGCTAGCCATAGCTGCGTATTATGACTACGAGATATGGCAGATGGACGTCAAGACCGCATTCCTTAACGGGAATTTGCTCGAGGATGTGTACATGACACAACCCGAGGGTTTTGTCGATCCTAAGAGTCCGAGGAAGGTGTGTAAGCTTCAGAGATCCATTTATGGACTGAAGCAGGCTTCGAGGAGCTGGAATCTTCGATTTGACGAGCCGGTTAAAACGTTTGGCTTCCTGCAAAACGAAGATGAGCCATGTGTTTACAAGAAGGACAGTGGGAGCGCAGTAGTCTTCCTTGTGCTTTATGTAGATGATATATTGCTCATCGGAAATGACATTCCTACCTTGCAAGGAGTAAAATCCTGGCTAGGATCAGTCTTTTCGATGAAGGACTTAGGAGAAGCCGCCTATATTCTAGGAATCAAGATCTATAGAGATAGATCGAGAAGGCTTCTTGGTCTAAGTCAGAGTACATACATTGACAAGATCTTGAATCGGTTCAAGATGCAAGACTCCAAGAGGGGTGCCTTGCCAATGGGACATGACGTAGCTCTTAGCAAGACTCAGTGTCCAAAGACACAGGATGAACAAGAGCGCATGAGTAGGATTCCATATGCCGCGGCAATTGGATCCATCATGTACGCCATATTGTGTACTCATCCGGATGTATCATATGCATTGAGTATGACTAGTAGATATCAGTCTACACCAGGTGAGGCTCACTGGATTGCGGTCAAGAACATCCTTAAGTACTTGAGAAGGACTAAGGATTTGTTCTTGGTGTATGGCGGATTGGAAGACGAGCTCGCTATAAAGGGTTATACCGATGCTAGTTTCCAAACCGACAGAGATGACTTCAGATCGCAGTCAGGTTACGTTTTCTGCCTAAACGGTGGGGCTATTAGTTGGAACAGTTCCAAACAGCCAACCGTTGCAGATTAAACTACAGAAGCCGAGTACATAGCTGCATCGGATGCAGCTAAGGAAGCTATTTGGATCAGAAAATTCGTGGGAGACCTGGGCATCATTCCTAGCATTGCAGATCCCATTGAGTTGTACTGTGACAACAATGGTGCGATCGCACAAGCAAAGGAACCCCGGTCACACCAGAGATCCAAACACATACTCAGACGATTTCACTTGATCAGAGAAATCATCGACAGAGGAGACGTGAAGATAAGCAGAGTGTCGACAGATGATAATATTACCGACCCATTGACGAAGCCTCTCCCTTCGTCAAAACATGATGGTCATGTTAAGGGTATGGGGATTAGATGCTTGTAGGATAGATCATAGAGCATAGTGGGAGATTGTTGGTTGTAATGCTATACGATGATCCGTGATATGACATTTTGACTTTGTATTGATTCATTGATTTATGAATGCATTATTTATCCGTTATACGATTAGCATGTTTGTTGTATTTCGGCATCCTTGAATGTCAGTTATCATTGTGGGAACAATGATGAATTAAGACTAGCATGAGGTGTGATCGATGCATTGGATGCATGTCACAATCATGGGTACTCGTTGTGAACGAGTGACTGGATGACCCGCATGAGATTGTCACATGGACAGAGTCATGACTTGAATCTCATACAGCGGTTCGTTTATGGATCCTCATACCTGAGATGTCTAGAGTATCTGATATGAGGAGTGACGTGTCTTGACTGCGTCAAACGTGGCCTTTAACCGGATGATTATAACGGCGTTGATCAGATACGTTCACGAATCATATGGAGATAGTAGACATGCAATATGGGACTTGTCACCTCTTTAACAGGAGAGATATCGCTGGGCCCTCTCGTGGAAGTCGGACTATGAAAACGCGTGGCCACGCCATAGATGAAGTTGCATCTATTTTATTAGTCGATTTGCCAAGACGAGAAAGCAGTTGAACTAGAAGGGTGGCTCAAATCATGCCCTTGTTCAACTTATGATATCGTGAGACAAAGGATCAGAATTCGAGCTGTTAATGCCTTGGTTAGATCACCTCTAACTCAATTCTAAATGGGTGGTCATGGCGTCTTGCTAGAGGCCAACCATGACTTGTGGTTCGGGAAAGGTTCCTAAAGTCACTACCACTTAGAATGGGCCTACAGAGTCACACACCAATAGAGATGGACTTTTACGTGAAGAATACGAAGAATGGAAACGAGATTTGACCGAAACAAGCATGAAAAGGAGTTTTCAGTGCGTTGGTCCGGAGCTGACCAAGTTTGGTCAGCCCCGGACCAAGTTTGGTCAGCCCGGGAGGTCCGGAAGCTCGGTCCGCGGTCATCTGTCAAGGCCTATCCGCCATACACCAAGAACAAATCCTTAGTCCTTCTCAAGTACTTAAGGATGTTCTTGAAGTCATCTCTGTCGGTTTGGAAACTCACCTGGTGTAGATTGATATCTACTAGTCATGCTCAATGCATATGATACATCTCGACGAGTACACAACATGGCGTACATGATGGATCCAATTGCCGAGGCATATGGAATCCTACTCATGCGCTCTTGCTCATCCTGTGTCTTTGGACACTGAGTCTTGCTAAGAGCAACGTCATGTCCCATTGGCAAGGCACCCCTCTTGGAGTCTTGCATCTTGAACCGATTCAAGACCTTGTCAATGTATGTACTCTGACTTAGACCAAGAAGCCTTCTCGATCTATCTCTATAGATCTTGATTCCTAGAATATAGGCGGCTTCTCCTAAGTCCTTCATCGAAAAGACTGATCCTAGCCAGGATTTTACTCCTTGCAAGGTAGGAATATCATTTCCGATGAGCAATATATCATCTACATAAAGCACAAGGAAGACCACTGCGCTCCCACTGACCTTCTTGTAAATGCATGGCTCATCTTCGTTTTGCAGGAAGCCAAACGTTTTGACTGCCTCGTCAAATCGAAGATTCCAACTCCTCGAAGCCTGCTTCAGTCCATAAATGGATCTCTGAAGCTTACACACCTTCCTCGGACTCTTAGGATCGACAAAACCCTCGGGTTGTGTCATGTACACATCCTCGAGCAAATCCCCGTTAAGGAATGCGGTCTTGACGTCCATCTGCCATATCTCGTAGTCATAATACGCAGCTATAGCCAGCAGAATCCGTATGGATTTAAGCATCACGACTGGTGAAAAGGTTTCATCATAGTCTATACCATGAATCTGCCGAAACCCTTTCGCAACGAGTATGTCGGTTGACGTGAAGGATGGAAAGGAGGTCTTGAATCCCAGAACTGAGTGGACACCACAAGAGAAGCGAGCATCTGCACTGAATTCGAAGGCTATAACCATCATTTTCAATACAATTGATAAAGATGAGTTTAAGCAAATTCAAGGGTGCAAATCAGCAAAGGAAGCCTGTGACGCACTTGAATTAATTCATGAAGGCACCTCAAGTGTCAAGTGCATAAGGAGAGATCTAATCAAGCATCAGTTCAACATGCTTCAAATGGGTGAGAACGAGAGTGTCAAGGAATTCTGTGGAAGGTTGAATGCACTGGCAAACGAAGCTGAAGTACTTGGAAAGACCTATCGAGACAAACAACTTGTAGCAAAACTCCTAGCCCAAAAAGTTTATGTCTCATAAATCTGCATTTACTATGGTAAACAATGTAGATACTGTTAGTTTCAAAGAAACAGTTGGTGCATTTGCTGCTCATGAGTTAGAACTGGAACTATATGAAAAGCCAAAAGGAGTAATGTCAAACAAGGGTTTGGCATTCCATGTTCTGGAGTCATCTGATGCTCTAAGTCAAGTATCACTGGAAGAAGATATGGCGATGATCGTAAAAAAAATCAACAAGTTTTTCAAGAAAAAACCAGTGAAAATTGGAAAGGTAGAGACGAGAAATGCTGGAAAATTCTGGAATGCAAGGGAGCAGGTCACTGGAAGGTTGAATGTCCCAGTGTTGCCAAGAGGGAGGCAATGTTGATGAATCTGAAGGATCTTCAATGTTATGAGTGCAAAGGATATGGGCACACAAAGAATGAATGTGCAGATGGAAAAGCAAGAGGTAAATCTCTTATCACTCATGAAGAGATTGAAACAAATTCTGATGAAGAAAGTGGAGAAGAGATGTCAAATTTCATTGCATTCATTGGGATAATAGAATAGATTGAAGAAGAGATATCCGAAGAAGATCTGTACAAAGATATGTCAAGGTTGTATGACATCAACACTAGACTGATCAAAGAACATAAAGAGAGTGAGGCTAAGATATCAGCAATCAAGGAGCAGCTGGCCACAAAAGTGTTAGAAGTCGATGATCTGAAGAAGCAACTAAAAAAGAAAGAAGAGAAGATTATCCTATTACAAAATCAGTTGAAAGGTACCATGAAGAATGTGAGAATGCTTGGAAGTAGTACTGAAAAACTAGAGCACTTACTAACAATCAGGTGAACTGCATCTGGACATACTGGTCTTGGATATACTGGAGGGAGTAAAAACAAAGTAGGAAACTTTGTTTCAGGAGGAAGACTTGGAGATGAAGTGATCTCACAAGTAAAACATGCTCCAAAAATCAAGGTGGATTTATATCCAAGACAAAGACCTCAGCAGTATCGTGAGTATCGCACTTGTTTCTACTGTAGAACAAGAGGTCACATCAGAATAAATTGCTACTACTGGAGAAATTATCAAGTACTACCTACGTCAAGATGGAGGCAAGTCTGGAGAAGAAAAGATGTCTCGAAGTGTAATGTGGCATACACTTCTGAACTAAAGGCAAGCGAACAACTGTGGTACTTTGACAGTGGCTGCTCACGACATATGACAGGAGATGTCAGTATGTTGTCTACATTTGAAGAAAATCTCAAAGGAGGGAACGTGACATTTGGAGATGGAAGAAAAGGAAAGATCTTGGGCAAAAGAAATCTGGATGCATCAGGAATGCTTGTCCAAGGACTCAAAGCAATTCTCATAAGCATCAGTCAACTGTGTCTCTGGATTTCAGGTAAATTTCACTAAAGATACTTGTTTTGTTACAAATTCTCTTGGTGAATGTGTGTTGACAGGAAACAGAACTCCAAGTAATTGCTACACTTGGATAAATCCTCCTGAAAACACTTAAAGAGGGAAATGCTTCACACCTGCTGACTCTGAACTCGAGCTATGGCATTAACGATTGAGACACATAAACAAAAGATCATTGGTAAAATTGTCAAAATCTAATGTTGTACGAGGTTTACCTGAGTTATCCCAGCAGGTAACACTGGTGTGTAAAGCGTGTCAACTTGGAAAGCAAATCAAGATGAATCATAAAATGATTGAAGGGATACCTCTGAGATCCTTGAGCTGATGCACATGCATTTGATGAGACCAATGCAGACGGAGAGTCTTGGAGGAAAAAGGTATGTTTTTGGTATGTGTTGATGATTTCTCACGTTTTACTTGGGTCAAGTTTTTAAGAGAGAAGTCAGAAACATTGGGTGTATTCGAACATCTATGGCTGTGATAACACACAATATATCATGGATTTTTATATGATTCGTCCGACATATTTACCTGACTTTATGATATCTGAGATGATTAAGTGCATGTTTAGCTTCGGTTTCGCTTTGGTTTATTCTTTGCAGGTACTACGCACTACGAGCGGAAAAATGAGCGAAAGCCAACCGAATTTGGAATCAGAAGCAAGAACCGATCGTTTCAAGGCATTCTGAAACGATCGTTTCACCTCTTGGACAAGAACAGAAGAATTACTCAGAAGGCGGAACCGATCGGTTCATGTTGAGAGAACCGATCGGTTCGATTTGCGGAAATTGAAGATTTGCTCAGAAATATGAACCGTTCGGTTCACTATATGACGAAACGATCGGTTCTCATGCGGAGTTTTTGGAAACATTCCGATTTCGGCCAAAACAAAAAGAAATAAAAGGGAGAAAGCTTCTAGGTCACAAGCATTCCGAATTTTGAGCAGGAGAGTCACCCAAGAGCAGAGAAAAGAGGGAGATTATCAGGAAGCAAGAGATTGGAGTAGAAGACGGAGATCACGAAGCCGAGAGATCGACTAAGAGTTTCTTCCTTATTCTATTTTACAATGTTTTGTTGTATTGATATGAACCCTATCGTCTCGATGTGTAGTGAGTAGTCCCCTTGCTGCGGGTTAGGGATTTGCTATGTAGGGATCTGTTGTTTTTAATACCAGACTCTGTGGATTTATTTATTCTATTCGGTTTATTGAGTTGAGATTAATGCTTTTGATCTTGTTGGCCATTTGATTGAATGAACTTAGGGTTTTAATTCGCATAGACATATGTGATTATAATCTAGAAATAACTTAATAGATAGAACATGTATTGCATCGAGAGATGGATATTTGCCTAGGAATTATGATAGCGTTCGTTCATGCATCCAGAATTTAGACTATTGAATCGAGAGATTAATAGCGATAAAGTCTGGATAGTGAGATTAGAGTTGAGAGAGTTAATTTCTATTATAGAGCTTGAATTCCCCGAATTGGATTTATGAATTACAGAGATTTGTATCTTTAGAGAAGATCTTTGCATGTAAAGCAATCTCGAAGCCTACAGTATTTACCATTCATAGTTACAACCGATTTTAATTATTTGCTTTGATACTTTCCACTACATTCTCATATTTTCTCTGGATCTAGACTTGGATTTGGAATTGAATTCTTTGCTTAACTTTTGTCCATGTGTTCGACCCTATCTATTACAATCGATCCGTACACTTGCGGTATTTGTTGAGTCTAGGTTATTATAACCTGATCGAATTTATTTGCCTAGATTTCTGACATCAAGTTTTTAGCGCCGTTGTCGGGGACAATTTATGCATAGGATTAGACTCTATCTAGTCTGGATCTTTTTGTTTCTCTTTTTCTTAAGTGATTTCTCACGTTTTCTTTGTTTGCTGTCGTTTTTCGTCTGTTGTGCAGGTTTCTCTAGTGCATGACAAGGAGTGCTGGAACATCAGATCTAGTACCTCTTGATCCTGAACTTGAAAGAACCGTTAGATACATCCGACGTCAACGAAAACAGATGGAGAATGATCGAGATCTTGCTTTTCCCGGTGATGTTGAGGGCAATGCTAACTCTTTGCTCAATACAATACGCCAAAGCACACTGAGCTTTTGGCTGGTATTCGACTACCGGCCATCGACATGTCTAGTTTCGAGCTGAACCCGTCTACTATTCAGATGTTGGGTAACAATGCTTTCCGGAGTAGGCCAAACAAAGACCCGAACAAGCATCTAACTCGCTTCAAAATGATGCGTCGTTCCATCAAGAGAGACAACAAGGTGACAGAGGATGCACTCCGCTTAATTGCTTTCCCCTGGACTCTCTTGGATGCCGCTCTGGAATGGTGTTATGATCTGATACCAAATTCTATCCACACCTAGGAGCAGCTGGAAGTGCAGTTTATGTCAAAATTCTTCCCAGCTCACCGCATTCAAGCAGCTCTTTCTGGTATTCATTCATTCAAGCAAGAGCATGGAGAAAGTCTTTATGACGCTTGGAAGAGGTACAAAGGATATCAGAAGTCTTGCCCTTATCACAGACTTGACAGGAACTATTTGATCAACACCTTCTTCCGAGGACTCAGAATGGATACCAAGACTTTGATCCGAGCTTCTTGCAGTGGAAGCATCCAGAACAAGTCATTCGCCGAGCTAGAACAACATATTGAAATGATGGCTCAAGAGGAAGATGCTCCGAGCGAATACTCTTGCGATCTACCAAGGAAAGACGGCGATCCCATCTTGAAACTGGTTCTTGATCAGTTGGCAGCACTTAATGCTAAATTTGCAAGCGCCAACTTGATTTCTACCACAAATGCTCCGACACATCCACAGGAGGATCTTGGTCTTTATGCGATTGAGGAGAGGGTTGAAGATCTGAACTACGTAGCCAACAATAACTACATGGGCTCGTGCAACTCAAGCTGGAGGAATCATCCAAATCTCTCATACAAGTCGAACAATGTTGAGAATCCCGCACCGAACAACTTCAGAACATCCAACAATCCAAACCAGAGGATTCCACCCGGCTTTGCTTTTCAATCCAAAGGCCCTAATCAGAACTCCAACTACAGAGCTTCGGGACAGTCGTACAATAATCCTACACCTCCGGGTAATCGCGACCCTTCTCAAGATACACATGCTCTTATTCAACAGCTCATTCAGGCACATGAGAAGCAGGCTCAGGAATTCCGCACTCAATTCGCGAATATTGACGCCCACTTTAAGGTTGTGGACAATCAGATTGTCCAGCTCGCAGCAGACTCTCAAAGACCGTCCAGTGTTCTTCCAGGTAAACCTGAGACTAACCCTCATGAACATGATAATGCTATTACTCTGCGAAATGGTAAGCAGGTAGACACTGGAAACTCACCGATGGTTGAGCAAGACGAAAGTAAGGGAAAATCTTCGATCATCGGCTCTCTTAAGTCGCTCTTTTTTTAAGGCTCTTTCTATTCTTTTTCAAGCATTAGCTCTGTCTGATTTCAACTCTAAAATGTATTTTAGCTCTAAGTCTCGGAATACTCAGACATTCAATCACTCGAAGACCAAAGCTTCAGATATTCCTGACGATACTCCTGAACCAGCTTACGTGCCTCTTCCTCCTAGACCTCCACCAATACCATTCCCATCGCGTCTGAGGAAGCATAGCGAAGATAGTCAGTTTGCCAGATTCGCGGAAATGCTAAAGAAACTCGAGGTAACTATGCCATTCACTGAAGCTATTTTGCAGATTCCCTCGTATACTAAGTTCTTGAAGGACATCCTGACTAAGAAGAGAGTCATTGAGAAAGAGACTATAGCACTCACCGCCGAGTGTAGTGCTCTGATCCAACATGAGTTGCCACCCAAGCGCTCGGATCCAGGTAGCTTCTCAATCCCTTGCACATTAGGCAATGTCTCCATCGATCATGCGCTTTGTGATCTAGGAGCAAGCGTCAGCCTTCTTCCACTCTCCATCTTCAAGAAGCTGAATGTGGACGAGCTAAAACCTACCAGAGTGGCTCTCCAATTAGCCGATCGATCCATTAAATACCCTGCTGGAATACTTAAGGACGTGCCACTAAAATTCAGAAATTTCTACATTCCGGTGGATTTTGTGGTTCTTGACATCGAGAAAGATTCTAAGGTACCCATCATTCTTGGTCGTCCTTTTCTTAACACTGCAGATGCTGTTATACATGTTAGAGCAGGTCGACTGACCATGAAGATTGGAGATGAGACGGTAGATTCTACTTTGGACAAAAATCTCAAGCAACCGTCGTCAACCGAATCTGCGTGGTTCCTCGACGTCTTCGGATCCTTGACTGAAAAGGTAATGCATCAATTTCATCACGATGACCCCTTGAAACTGACTCTTTTATCGCAGGATAGCATCTATACCGATATTGAACAGATGTGGATATACGGACAGATTCTGGATCACGAAAATTCCATCGACACAATGGTGGCTGAAATTTCACAGAAAGACAAACCGATCTGTTTCCACCTTGGAACCGATCGTTTCAGTAGTATTTCAAATGTTGAAACGTTACAGAAATTTGAACCGATCGGTTCGGGCCTGAGAACCAATTGTTTCGAGTTACAGAAATCAGAACCGATCTTGTCGTCTGGTGGAAACGATCGGTTGGAAGATCGAATTTGTGAGCCAAAGTTACAGAACTTAGAACCGACCGGTTCAGTCCTGAGAACCGTTCACTTTGAGGTACAGAAATCAGAACCGATCGTGTCATGCATAAGAAACGATCGGTTGGATGGTCAGATTTTCGAGTCAACCTTACAGAAACTGAAACCGATCGGATCCAATGTCTCCAACCGATCGGTTGCTCATTCAGAACTGAAAAACACCAAATTTTCATCTCTCGTGGCTTCCCCCGACCCCTCCTACTCAGGTACATCACTCGATTCTCATGATACATCTATTCTTGCACTCATTAACCATTCAGATTCTTCGTCGACTTTCGGATGGATCCCGACACCGCACTAGAGCTTGAACTCAAACCTCTCCCCAATGGACTTCGGTATTAATTTCTTGGATCTAAATCTACTTATCCTGTTATTGTTAACGCCGATCTGGACTCTTCCCAAGTCCACAAATTGCTAGATATGCTTCGTAAGTACAGGAAAGTGATAGGTTATTCGATCGGAGATATCAAGGGCATCAGCCCCTCTTTGTGCATGCATCAGATCCACCTCGAAGACGAGACAAAGACTTCTATCGAACATCAACGTCGTCTCAACCCGAAGCTTCAAGAGGTCGTCAAGAAAGAAGTTATGAAACTTCTAGACGCAGGTATTATCTTTCCTATCTCCGATAGCCCTTGGGTTAGCCCTGTGCAGGTTGTTCCAAAGAAAGGCGGGATGACAGTCATCAAGAACGATCAGAACGAGTTGATACCAACAAGGACTGTCACCGGATGGCGTATGTGCATCGATTACAGGAAGCTTAACGCCAACTCAAGGAAGGATCATTTTCCACTGCCATTCATCGATCAGATGCTCGAGCGACTCGCTCTGCATTCCTACTTCTGCTTCCTCGATGGGTACTCAGGTTTCTTTCAGATCCCTATACATCCCTCTGATCAGGAAAAGACTACGTTTACTTGTCCATATGGTATATTTGCTTATAGACGTATGCCTTTTGGACTTTGTAATGCCCTTGGCACTTTTCAGCGTTGCATGATGGCTATCTTCTCAGATGTCATCGAGGATATTATGGAGGTGTTCATGGATGATTTCTCCGTCCATGGGCCCTCCTTTGATATGTGTCTGATGAATCTTTCTCGAGTCTTAGACAGGTGCTCACAGGCTAATTTGATGCTCAACTGGGAAAAATGCCACTTTATGGTTCGTGAGGGCATCGTTTTGGGACACAAAATTTCAGAAAGAGGGATCGAGGTCGACAGAGCCAAGATAGAAATAATCGAGAAATTGCCTCCACCTTGCAATGTCAAAAGCATCCGCAGTTTTCTAGGTCACGCAGGCTTCTACCGGAGATTCATTAAGGATTTCTCAAAAATCTCCAAACCTCTCACTGATCTCCTTTGCAAGGAAGCTACATTTGAGTATACGGCTGAATGCGACGTTGCATTCCAAACTCTGAAGAAAGCTCTGACATCCACTCCTATCATTCAACCGCCAGATTGGGATCTCCCTTTTGAGATCATGTGTGACGCCAGTGATTATGCAGTTGGCGCAGTTCTTGGACAGCGAAAGGACAAGAAACTCTATGCCATTTATTACGCAAGCCGAACTCTGGATGATGCTCAGACGAACTACACTACGACAGAGAAAGAAATGCTTGTCATTGTCTTCGTGTTCGAAAAATTCAGATCATACCTCATCGGTTCCAAAGTGATCGATTACACAGACCACGCTGCACTCAGGTATCTCCTGTCTAAGAAAGATGCTAAACCACGTCTTATCCGATGGACACTACTTTTATTGGAGTTTGACCTAGAGATCCGGGATAGAAATGGGACAGAAAACGGCGTTGTTGATCATCTATCGAGACTACAGATTCCCGAGTCAATCCCGATCGACGATTCACTTCGGGACAAACAGATCATGGCCATATCCGTACAGTCTGAAGCACCTTGGTACGCCGACTTTGTTAACTACCTGGTTAGTGGTCTCCTTACTCCTGACCTGAATTACAACGGGAGAAAGAAATTCCTCCATGACGTTCGTGATTTTTTCTGGGACGAGCCATTCTTATTCAAGCACGGTAAAGACGGACTGTTTAGACGATGTATACCCGAGGATGAGATTCAGCGAGTGATTTTCTATATTCACTCTTCCGACTATGCTGGTCACTTCGCTAGTTCGAAGACAACCTCTAAGATCCTTCAAGCAGGTTTTTACTGGCTCTCTCTATTTAAAGATGTTCACCGGTTTGTTTCTTCTTGTGATGCTTGCCAGCGCACCGGAAATATCTCACGACGTCATGATATGCCTCAGCAGTTCATCCTGGAAGCCAAACCTTTCGATGTCTGGTGGATCGATTTTATGGGCCCATTCCCTCCTTCTTGTGGGAATCTCTACACATTGGTTGCAGTCCATTATGTGAGCAAATGGGTCGAAGCGATTGCCAGTCCGACGAACGACTCTAAAGTCGTCTCACGGATGTTTCAGAGAGTCATTTTTCCTCGTTTTGGAGTACCGCGTGTTATAATCAGCGATGGAGGGACTCATTTTGTGAACCGAGTCATTGAGAGTCTACTGAAGAAATACGAGGTTCAACATCCTTATCACCCGCAGACTAGTGGTCAGGTCGAGACCTCTAATCGGGAGGTCAAATCTATTCTGGAGAAAACCGTATCCCGTTCTCGCAAAGACTGGTCACAAAAACTCGATGATGCGGTCTGGGCTTACCGAACCGCTTTCAAGACTCCCATTGGTATGACTCCTTTTCAGTTGGTATATGGGAAAACATGTCATCTGCCGGTTGAACTTGAACATAAGGCGTTATGGGCTATCAAAACTTTGAACTACGATCTAAAGCCCGCAGCAGAGAAGCGAGTACTACAACTCCATCATCTTGAAGAAATCTGCCTAGACGCCTACGAGAATGCAAAAATCTACAAGGAGCGTACTAAACGTTGGCATGATCGCCACTGTAATACCCCGAAACCCGATTGGAATATTTAATTATTAAAAATGAATAATTAAATAGAGATATCACGAAATCACCAAAAGTGGTGATACAATATCGGGGAGAGGCACGAGGATCGTCACGTGCGGAAAGGACCGAGAAAGAATGAAGAAAAGGAAAAGAAAAGAAAAGAAAAAAAAATAATACAGGGTTGGTCCGCCGGACCAGGAATGGTCCGCGGCGGACCAACCGCTCAGCCGGAGTGGGACTGGACGGGCGGACTGGGAGAAGTTTTCGAAAAAAAAAATAAACTGACCCCGGTTCGGCGGACCAGGAATTCGTCCGGCGGACCGGGAATAACAGATTTTGCAACTCGCCAACTTGCGGTCTTGGGACGCGGAATTCGCCGGATTCTGGTGCCCACTCGCCGTCCAGTCGCCTCCCACGCCTCGAGGGTGTTGCAAGCTCGCCTATGGGCCTGGGCTCGAGCCCACTTGACTCCTCTCGCACGCCATAAACATCTCCCAATCCTCTGCCTTAGCCATTTTCGAGCAAAACAGAGGAAGTAGAGAAAGAGGGAGAGAGGGAGAGAAAGGCGACGAACCAGGGCAAGGGAAGCTCGGAGAAGCAAGGGGGAACGTCCCTAGACGTGTCCTGAAGGTGTTCACGTCGTGTGGAGCCACGAGGAACGCACACAAGCTCGGACAACTCAAGAACAAGGTGAGTGGCTTGAGTTGGATTTGTGCAATCTCGTTTTCAATGTTTAATGGTGCATTCGAGATTTTCCTTGCGTGTTTGAGCTATAGAACATGTTTAGGGTTGTTAAACTATGTTTAATTAGTGTTTAGAAGCCACCCCGAATTGATTCGGGTGAGAAAAATCGAGTTGAAATCGGAGAAAATCGCGAGGAAGAAGAAGGTTCCAGTCCTGGTCCGCCGGACCATCCGTGGTCAGCTCCGGACCAGGACTAGAAAACACGTGCAGTCCGCCGAGCCACGGGAAGAGAAGGCGGACCGAGGGAAGAGCACGCCCGGTCCGCCGGACCAGACTCTGGTCCGCCGAACCAGACATGTTGAAGGAAGCCGCCCACCGTCGGACCAAGGGAGCGGACCGAGAGAGAAGGATCGGTCTGGTCCGGGGCTGACCAGTCCTGGTCCGCCGGACCAGACTTGTTCTCTCTCGGGCCGACGGACCAAAAATGACGGAGCGGACCAGGGGAAGAAGGAGACCTGGTCCGGCTGACCAGAATCCGGTCCGCCGGACCAGACTCAGGAAACTTAGAAAAAAATGGGCTTCGGTCGGGAAGGAGAAAACGACCCTCGGGGTTGACCCGGTCCGCCGGACCAGACTCAGGAAACTTAGAAAAAAATGGGCTTTGACCGGGAAGGAGAAAGCGACCCTCGGGGTTGACTCGGGCCCGACCAGACGTAACTGTGGGCGAACCAAACTATCAACGGAGGGCAGGCTTCGCGATTGGGATCAATCGGAACAAGTTCGTTAAAACGTTGCGCGACGTGGCGAGATGTGTGATATCAAACTACGAGTGATCGTTGTGTGATTGCTTGCGGGTAGAGTTGTATGGCGTTGAACGGTATCCCGGTAGGGACCGGATACCGTGATACGCGTGGTTGTATCATGGGGATATTGCACGTTGTGTGCCATGTGTGTAGCTTGCTCGTGCGTACGAGTTAAGCGTGATTGTGTTTGTGGATGGTTGTGGACTCAACCATCAAACGTCATGGACTTGACGGGCGTTTGAGACGCATTTTTGTCGTGTGTGACACGACGGCCAACGTCATGGACTTGGCGGGCGTGGACTCACCCCTAGTCATGGATTTGACTAGGGTATATGGTTGGACCCTGTGGTGGACTCCACAGGGATATGATTGTATTTCCGTTGTGTCGTGGACTCGACATCGGTAGTCACGAGAGTGACGGGCGCAGGAGACGCGCACGATCGCATGTGATGCGATGGCCAACGTCACGCGGGTGACGGGCGTGGATTCGCTCCTGGTCATGGATTTGACCAGGGTATATGGCTAAGCCTTATGGTGGATTCCATACGGGCGTGTTTGTGTTTGCTATTGATGTGCTACTGTGTGTTACTTATTGCATGTGTTTTCATGGAAATGTCGACTGTACCGTTCTCGTTGGGAACGGGATTTCCGGGTTCAACCCGGGCTACTCACTAAGCAGTTGTGCTTAGCCCTCGTGGTTTACATTTTTCAGATCACGAGGATTACGCCTAGCGCATCCGGCAGACGACGACCTGAG
>NW_010971683.1:311193-311846 GCF_000463585.1 Tarenaya hassleriana
CGGAAGCTGCGGAGGAGTGGCTCACCCAGATCGCTCAGGACTTGGAGTATCTGCAGTGCCCGTACCAGTACCGGGCTATGATTGCAAGCTATCACCTGTCGGGCCAGGCCCGACATTGGTGAGCGAAGGTGGTGCAGGAGGCACCAGCGGGACACCGTTTCACCTGGGAGGAGTTCCGACATGAGTTCGAGGTGAAGTACTTCCGGAGGCAGGACCATGAGTACCGCATGACCGAGTTCCTCATGTGGCAGCAGGAAGACATGACGGTCAGTGAGTATGAGGCAGAGTTCACCCACCTACTGATGTACGGGGGGCATCTGGTACCCACCGAGGCGTCGAGGATCCAGAAGTTCATTGCTGGCCTCCGACCTTCCCTGCGGAGGAAGATCGAGATCCAGGAGTACCCGACGCTGAGTCGATACATTTCACAGCTGGAGAAGGTGGAGCGGGGAGAGCGGGAGAAGAAGGAAGGGAAGACTCGTGAGCGGAGCCCTTTCAGGAGATGCTTCGGCACGTGTTCATCGGGGAGGAACATCCGGACCAGCGATCCGCGTGACAAGGGCAAGGCGCCGGCTGTTCGTGCACCACCACCACTGGCGGCGAGGGGACCAGTGGTATGTTATCGTTGCGACCAGCCCGGACACATTGCATCA
>NW_010971683.1:317506-322699 GCF_000463585.1 Tarenaya hassleriana
CTGGTCCGGGGCTGACCAATCCTGGTCCGCCGGACCAGACTTGGTTTTCCTCCCTCGGACCGACTGATCAACAGACTGAGCGGACAGGAGAGAAGGAATACTGGTCCGGCTGACCAGAACTTGGTCCGCCGGACCAGGCTCAGAGAAACTCGGAGAAATTTTCCCGTTCGCCGGGAAAAGGGAAACGGCCGACGGGCTTGGCCCGGACCTGACCAGACTTGACCGTGGACAAACCAACCCCCACCAGAGGATAAGACTTTGCGATTGGGATCAATCGAATCGAGTTTTCGCTAGAACGTTGCGTAGCGTAGTGAGATGTGCGATATCGAAATATGAGTGATCGTTGCGTGATTGTTTGCGGGTAGAATTTGCATGGCGTTAAACTGTAGCCCGGTAGGGACCGGATACCGTGATACGCGTGGTTGTATCATGGGGATATTGCACGTTGTGTGCCATGTGTGTAGCTTGCTCGTGCGTACGAGTTAAGCGTGATTGTGTTTGTGGATGGTTGTGGACTCAACCATCAAACGTCATGGACTTGACGGGCGTTTGAGACGCATTTTTGTCGTGTCTGACACGACGGCCAACGTCATGGACTTGACGGGCATGGACTCGCCCCTAGTCATGGATTTGACTAGGGTATATGGCTGGACCCTGTGGTGGACTCCACAGGGATATGATTGTATTTCCGTTGTGTCGTGGACTCGACATCGGTAGTCACGAGAGTGACAGGCGCAGGAGACGCGCACGATCGCATGTGATGCGATGGCCAACGTCACGCGGGTGACGGGCGTGGATTCGCTCCTGGTCATGGATTTGACCAGGGTATATGGCTAAGCCTTATGGTGGATTCCATACGGGCGTGTTTGTGTTTGCTATTGATGTGCTACTGTGTGTTACTTATTGCATGTGTTTTCATGGAAATGTCGACTGTACCGTTCTCGTTGGGAACGGGATTTCCGGGTTCAACCCGGGCTACTCACTAAGCAGTTGTGCTTAGCCCTCGTGGTTTACATTTTGTTCAGATCACGAGGATTACGCCTAGCGCATCCGGCAGACGACGACGTGAGAGAGGCAGCATCATGTACGGGATTTACATTTTGGGTTACGAGACTTGTGTTTCCCGCATTTTGTACGGCTAAATTATAACTATTCGGACATGTGTCATTTTGCGATACTGATCGCCTGTTGTATTTTCCGCTGCTTACTCTGGTTTATTTAAAATGTTTTTGGATTTCGTATTTTTGCTTCCACATTATTATTATTTTATTACTATTGTCCATGTGGCACAGCCCGTATACTGTACACGGGTTACGGGTGTCACAGCCACATCATTCATCGATCTTTCCAGGTAAACGATCGTGTCCTTGTCTTCAATTCTCGACTACGTCTTTTTCTAGGTAAGCTCAAATCCCGCTGGTCCGGCCCATTCACAATCAAACATGTCGCCAACCATGGTGCAATCGAGCTTTGGGGTTCTGACGGTAAAGCATTCAAAGTAAACGCTCAACGGGTGAAGCTGTACAATCCCGACGAACCGTCTTCCGAGAGAGGCACTCTCCCTCTCTCTGATCCCCCTAGCTTGATACTACTACGGTCCTTGTGCTCACGACCTTAAACGAGCACGTTCGGGGTTTTCCCGAACCTGTATCCTTTTTCCGCATATTTATTTCTTTCGCTTTTATCTATTTATTTATTTATTTTTTTTATTTTATATTCTCCATTTTTCCTTGCACACTCACTCTCGATACAGGGTATTTCGATCTATCCCCCCATTTACTGCACAGGCTCACAAACCGATCGTTTCTTGATCAAGCCAAACGATCGGTTCCTCCTCATGCCCGTAGGATGTTGCTCAGCGTCACGAACCGATCGGTTCTGTATGTGTACAAACGATCGGTTCATACTTTCACATGCCTATCACGTGCGAAATGGTGAAACGATCGGTTCTTACTCATGAGAAGCGATCGTTTCGAAGGTAAGTTCGAGTGGCCCGATTGTAACCCTAGCCTTCATCTTCTTCACTCTTCTTTCACTTTGTTTTTCCGCCATTTTCGCCATTTCACCCTCTTTTCCACCGAAATTCGCCATCTCATTCACCGGTTCCTAACCCCCATCACCTTCCCTGCGTCGGGCCATTTCACCATCTCCTTCTCTCTCTCTTTGGCTCCACCGATCTGTCGAATCCGGTAAGTTTTCAAAACTCATACTCGCGTGAATGTCCATTTGCATGATTTTCGCTGTACTTTAGGTCGATTTCCATGCTCATTCGTCCTCTGTACTTCGATTTGAGCTGATCCAGTCGTTATTGGTTTGCACTTGCCCATTTCCACGCGATTCTTTTGGCAAATCTGTGGTTTCAGGCGAGAACCGATCGTTTCTCTCTAACGAAACGATCGTTTCAGGTCCGTTTCATTTCGCAAAACTACATACATTAGAACAGATCGGTTCGTCCTTAAAAGAACCGATCGTTTCGGACATCAGAAGTCGAAATTTGCCCAAAAACTCTAACCGATCGTTTTCACTCTTTCTGAAATGATCGGTTCTGTCTTCTAACCCGACTTTTGATCACTTCCATGGTTGTTCGTCGTATCAGAACACTCGTGTCTCCATCCTTATACCTCGCTTCATTTCGATACATTCTAATCGTCGTTCTTCTCTTTTTGTGCGCAGATGGCCCCTCGTCAAAAGCGATCACGTTCTACCGCCTCCTCGAGCGCTCAACCCTCGGAAGCTCAGTCCTCGGGTGCCCAACCGTCGAATGCTCAATCCACAGACACCCCTGGCTCATGTTCGTTCTTGCTCAACGAATCCCGATATGTTGTCTTGGCAGAATCCACTGAATTGCGATCTGGCGCTAGCACGACCCTATATCCGGATACGGAACCCAGTCATACTCATCGCCAGTACTCGGCCATCGCCTTCGGGACAATGTCCAGCGCACCGTTTATGCACGGATCGAAGAAACCTTTCTCCGACCAACCAAATTCGTCGATCCGGTGGTTGCGGATATGTACATTGAAGATCAGCTCCAATTCCTCTTTGACCAAGTCGAATGGTCTCGATTATACTCCGCACATGAGAAGACCTACGCGCGGCTTACCCAGGAATTCCTATACTCGTTCAATTGCTATTTCCCGCGTGATCAGTCTGTCTCCGGGGCGTACATGGATTTTGGCCTACTCAACCAAGAATACCGATTGACTATGGCTCAGTTTGCAGACATCCTCTCCCTCCCATCCGGCATATCGACTCAGATGCCCAACATCGACTCAGCCGAGATTGCTACACCATTCTGGGAGAAGATTGCCTACGGTCCTTTCAAGGCCAGGCCAAAGCATCCTGCTTCTACCACCCCACCATCAGATATTTCCATCAGTTCTTGGTTTGCTGCTTGTTTGCTAAACACACTGCCAGCCAGGTTTCGATGACGGACCTCGCACTCATCCGGTATGCCCTCAAGGACCTGTTTGAGGGTGACGCCTGGGATATGAGCAGAGTTGATATTGCATCCTTGGTAATCCAGCACTTTGCTCGTGTCCTCACCATTCCTGCGACCGGACCGCAGAAGATTTACGTTGGAGGCATCATCTCTATGGTAGCCCGTCGGTTGTGCATCAACCTCTTCGGCTGTGGTAAGGCACTCACCGGCCCTTCTACTCTGAACGGGGCAGTGTTGGTCAATAATGGCATTGTTCATGTTGACTTTCACCACTACTACTGGACTCGCATATACAATGACAAGAAGTATAGGTAGGTAATGTGGCCTCAGAACATTCCGCCACTTACACTAGAGGGTCTTCTATGTCCACCCAAATTCGAAGTCCCCATGGAAGACGTGGAGGCGACAGTGCTACCGGGTCCTGCTGACACGCACCCCGTCTCCCCTGCCGCTAACTGGCAGCCACCGCCCTATCAGAGCCCGACCATTGATGGCATAGAGATACGCTCTTTCCAGCAGCTCTGTGAGGCGGGCTACTTTGAGAGCATGGAGCACCGAGTTCGCCGCCTCGCTCACGACCAGCACGAGATCGCCACAGCCCACGCTGCATTCGACACTCGCCTCCGCTCTATCGATGATCGGCTGTCACGGATGAACGGGCCACAGATTCAGATGGATGAGCGTCAGACTCAGCTCCACAGTTCCATGACGGCATACCTGGACTAGCGCCGTCACATGGATTACTACCAGATGCAGGTCCTCCAGGGTCTACAAGAGCTCCACTTCACACCGGCTGGTCGCCACACTACAAAAAAAAATGATCATTTCCAACGGGTAAATCCGTTGGAAATGGCCAAATTTCCGTTGGAAATTAATGTTTCCAACGGATTTATCCGTTGAAATTTCGTCGTTAGAAATCGGTGTCCGTTGGAAAACCGTTGGAATTTTCAACGGAATTTCAATGAATTTTTCCGTTGGAATTTTCCAACGAATTTCCAACCGGCATCTGTTGGAATTTTCCAATGGATTTCCAACCGCAATCTCGGTTGGAAAATTCCAACGAAATTTTCAACCGCAATCCGTTGGAATTTTCCAACAGAATTTCCAACCGATATCCGTTGGAATTTTCCAACGGAATTTTCAACCGCATTCCGTTGGAATTTTCCAACGAAAAATTCGGAACATATTCCCGACCCGACCCGACCCCGACCCGACCCGACCACGATCCCGAAACTCACTTCCCAGTAGGTCACCCATCCTTCCACTGCTCCAACTCAAACCTCCTTAACCCTGGAGTTCCAATTAGAACTCATCCAACTTCTCCAAGTTAAACTTCTGATATCATATAACATTAATATATATACATATATTTATATTTATACATATTTACATATATACATATTCAAATTCATATATATATATATATATATATATATATATTTGTTATGTATATATATATAGTTAATATATATATATATACTTATTCGTATACATATATATGTATATATACACACATCATATTTGTATATATAAAATTATATAAACACAAAATATATCTATATTTCTACATATATAGATGTATAAATATATAAAATATTTGTTTATACGTATATATACTTGTTTATACGTATATATACACCTCCTTAATATACTATATATATATATATATATATATTCGAATTCATATAAATATATATATTTTTGTTATGTATATGTATATGGTTAATATATATATATATATATATATATAT
>NW_010971683.1:322843-345536 GCF_000463585.1 Tarenaya hassleriana
GCATACATATATAGGAATTTGAATATATATATATATATATATATTTCAATTGATTTTTCAATTAAAATTCAAATTTCCAACCGGCATCCATTGGAATTCTGTTGGAATTTTTTTTAAAAAAATTCAAAAAAATTTCCAACCGACATCCGTTGAAATTCGGTTGGAATTTTTTTAAAAAAATTTTCAAAAAAAAATTCCAACCGGCATCCGTTGGAATTTTTTTTTAAAATTTCCAAAAAAATTTCCAACCGGCATCCGTTGGAATTCCGTTGGAATTGTTTTCTAACAAACATCCGTTGGAATTCCGTTAAAAATTTGCAACCGATTTTTCCAACGTTAATCCGTTGAAACGTTCCAGCGGATATCCGTTGGAAATACCGTTGGAAATTTTCAACCCAATTTTTCAATTGAATACGTTGAAAATTACGTTAAAAATTTCGAACGGGTATTTTCAACGGATATCCGTTGGAAATTTTCAACGGAATTTTAACAGAAATCGTCGTTGAAACGTCGTTGAAAACCGTTGGAAATCCGTTGGAAATTTTCCAACGGACAATTCCGTTGGAATTCGAGGATTTTTTTGTAGTGCCAGCACATTGCACTGCCACCTGGATACCCCTATCCGGACATGACTTATCCCGACCAGCCGCCACCGGCGGACAACACGGACACTGCCGTTGACCCTCCAGAGTGATATTTCCAGTTCCCTTCTTTTTCTTTTTATTATTTTCTTTTATTTTGCTTTTCTCCTCCTGCTATGCACTTGGATGATGTTATGTCGCTATGTCTGTTGACTTTATGTTGGATTGCGACTATCTCTTTTTTTGTTTCCACGATGTTTTGGTTTTCTCTCATGTCGATCTTGAAGCTACATTGTGGAGAGGTCGTTGAGTGTTTACCATCACATTTCTCATAGCAATTCCAACCCGAGAGTATCGAGAGTTCCGCCTCATTTCACGCAGACTTACGCAGCTAAGTACCCATCTGCTTTCGTATTTTTCACTTCCCCTGATGCGAGCAAACACTGTGGACGGTGTTCCGTTCAAGTCTGGGGGAGGAGAGTTGATTGTTAGCATCTCCACATCCATCTACACTGATCATTTGCATGGTCAGGAGTATTTGCATAAACCGTTTTGAGTTGATAGCTGGGATATGATGATGTATAGGACTCGATAGAATTAGTCTGCTTTGACGACCTGTGCGAACCGTCCTAGAACTTATGATTTAGGTTCAGGGATGAATTGTCAGTCTCTATCTGAAATGGTAGCTCTCGTTCAAAATAGGCTTGAAAGGTACGTGGTGTATGTGTTAGCTGAGCCTTTTTAGAGATAGATATCTTCTGGACCAAGCGTATAAGTTTCTCTAAGAATCGTTCCCATATCATTAGGCCGATGTTAGAGAAATAAAAGATAAATGTCATAAGTACTTATATCCCGACACTCCTCTGTCACTGTCTCGTCAATGAAAATCATTCGAGGACATGAGTGCGTAACGACTCGGGTCTAAGTTGTGGGTTGAGTATCCATGTGAAAAAAAATGAAATAAAAAGAAGGGTACTCAGCAACTTCAACGTCCTAGAAGTCGGGGATATAAAGTCTTGAAAGAAGAAACAAGTGAAAGGAATCAACGATCTCACGCGATTATGAGTTTGAATAGAGACATTGGAAAAGAAAGGACAATGGCCAGAATGTCTTTGGGAATATTGGTAAATAGATTTGAGAGACGTATTTGGCAGAAAGAAGGAAATCTCTAGAGGTTTTAGGCGAAAGACTTAGACTCCATTACCATTAGAGTTGAAATGAATCAGGAGAGATCAAAATAGGGTAGGATTGATTTCATCCAAGCTAGCATAGTGTGTGATTAGCGTTCTATTCTGTCGATTTCATTCTGATCTCAGCTGTCACTCGTTTTTCTCCATTTTAGACTCGTTTTTCATTGACAATTTACTCGAGACGAGCAAAACGATAAGTCTGGGGGAGTTTTATAACACGCAATATATCATGGATTTTTATATGATTCGTCCGACCTATTTACCTGACTTTATGATATCTGAGACGATTAAGTGCGTGTTTAGCTTCGGTTTCGCTTTGGTTTATTCTTTGCAGATACTACGCACTAAATGAGCGAAAGCCAACCGAATTTGGAATCAGAAGCAAGAACCGATCGTTTCAGGGCATTCCGAAACGATCGTTTCGCCTCTTGGACAGGAACAGAAGAATTACTCAGAAGGCGGAACCGATCGGTTCATGTTGAGAGAACCGATCGGTTCGATTTGCAGAAATTGAAGATTTGCTCAGAAATATGAACCGATCGGTTCACTATATGACAAAACGATCGGTTTTCATGCGCAGTTTTTGGAAACATTGCGATTTCGGCCAAAACAGAAAGAAATAAAAGGGAGAAAGCTTCTAGGTCACAAGCATTCCGAATTTTGAGCAAAAGAGTCACCCAATAGCAGAGAAAAGAGGGAGATTATCAGGAAGCAAGAGATTGGAGTAGAAGACGGAGATCACGTTCATGCGCAGTTTTTGGAAACATTGCGATTTCGGCCAAAACAGAAAGAAATAAAAGGGAGAAAGCTTCTAGGTCACAAGCATTCCGAATTTTGAGCAAAAGAGTCACCCAATAGCAGAGAAAAGAGGGAGATTATCAGGAAGCAAGAGATTGGAGTAGAAGACGGAGATCACGAAGCCGAGAAATCAACTAAGAGTTTCTTCCTTATTCTATTTTACAATGTTTTGTTGTATTGATATGAACCCTGTCGTCTCGATGTGTAGTGAGTAGTCCCCTTGCTGCAGGTTAGGGATTTGCTATGTAGGGATATGTTGTTTTTAATTCCAGACTCTGTGGATTTATTTATTCTATTCGGTTTATTGAGTTGAGATTAATGCTTTTGATCTTGTTGGCCACTTGATTGAATGAACTTAGGGTTTTAATTCGCATAGATATATGGGATTATAATCTAGAAATAACTTAATAGATAGAACATGTATTGCATCGAGAGATGGATATTTGCCTAGGAATTATGATAGCGTTCGTTCATGCATCCAGAATTTAGACTATTAAATCGAGAGATTAATAGGATAAAGTCTGGATAGTGAGATCAGACTTGAGAGAGTTAATTTCTATTATAGAGCTTGAATTCCCCGAATTGGATTTATGAATTACAGAGATTTGTATCTTTAGAGAAGATTATTGCATGTAAAGCAATCTCGAAGCCTGCAGTATTTACCATTCATAGTTACAACCGATTTTAATTATTTGCTTTGATACTTTCCACCACATTCTCATATTTTCTCCAGATCTAGACTTGGATTTGGAATTGAATTCTTTGCTTAACTTTTGTCCCTGTGTTCGACCCTAGCTATTACAATCGATCCGTACACTTGCGGTATTTGTTGAGTCTAGGTAACTTGATCGAATTTATCCGCCTAGATTTCTGACATCAGGCTGCAACTTCGAAATGGAAAGGGATGTATCCAGAGAATTCGGAGTGATCATGGGTGTGAATTCGAGAATGAACAGTTTGCGGAATTCTGCAACAAATATGGGATCATCCATGAGTATTCTGCACCTAAAACTCCTCAACAAAATGTAGTTGAAAGGAAGAATAGGACACTTCAAGAAATGGCGAGAACTATTTTACATGCAAGAAACGTTGCAAAATGTTTCTGGGCAGAAGCGGTAACTACATCATGTTACCTTGTTAACCGAGTTCATATCAAACCAGGCACAGCCAAAACCCCATATGAAATATGGAAAGGTAAGACCCCTCCTCTACAGTTTGTTCACGTATTTGGTTGTCGATGTTATGTGTTGAATGATCGTAAATACAGAGGGAAGTTCGATGCCAAAAGTGATGAAGGTATATTCTTGGGATACGCAATGAACTCTGCTGCTTATCGAGTATACAATTTGCGTACTAGAACAATTATGGAATCAACTAATGTTGTTTTTGATGAGGAACATAGTACAGATTAGGGTGAAGTCCCGCCGAAACTACTTCACGATGTTCCCAGTGAGCACTCGGTAGAACAAGAACAGAGTAACGATGCATAAGTTGAAACTAAGGAAGAGGAAGAATTGAAAACTGTTCCTGCACCTACAGTTCACAGTAATCATTCCGAAGAATATGTGATTGGAAATGTGCTCGATCCCATGCGTACAAGAGGTAAACGAATGAATTATCAAGATATGGTATGTTTTGTGTGTTTTTCTTCGCAGAATGAACCATCCCGGTGGATGAAGCATTGAAGGATGAATTCTGGGTAAAGGCAATGCATGAAGAACTGGAGCAAGTCGTGAGAAATGATGTGTGGTATCGTGTGCCCCGACCATATCACATTAATGTGATAGGAACGAAATTGATTTTCAAGAACAAAACAAATGAATCGGGAGAAGTAGTTCGAAATAAAGCTAGGTTAGTTGCACAAGGATACACACAAGTGGAAGGTACTGACTTCGTTGAAACTTTTGCACCCGTTGTTCGACTTGAGTCCATTAGATTATTGCTTGGCATTGCATGTTTTCTTGGTTTTAAGTTGTTTCAGATGGATGTCAAGAGTGCCTTTCTAAATGGTGTGATCCAAGAAGAAGTGTACGTCAAACAACCTGTTGGTTTTGAGGATCCACACTTTCCGACTCATGTCTACCGATTGAAGAAAGCTCTCTATGGGTTGAAACAAGCTCCTCAGACATGGTATGAACGATTAACCGTTTTATGCTCGAGAACGGCTACAAAAGAGGAGGAGTAGACAAAACACTTTTCATCCATAATTCGGATGATGTACTATTAGTAGTACAAATTTATGTGGATGATATTGTGTTTGGGTCTACATCTCAGTCAAAGGTTGACTGGTTTGTTCAAACAATGGCTTCTGAGTTTGAGATGAGTATGTTTGGAGAACTCAGTTACTTTCTGGGATTACAAGTCAAGCAAGACAAAGATGGAATCTTTGTGTCTCAAGGAAAGTATGCTCGAAATCTGGTGAAAAGATTTGAACTAGATACGTGCAAATCAGCACGCACTCCTATGTCCACAACCACTAAGTTGACCAAAGATGATGAAGGGGAAGATGTTGATCCAAAACTCTACAGGAGTATGATCGGGAGTCTACTGTATTTAACGGCAAGTAGACCTGACTTATGCTTAAGTGTGGGCGTATGTGCAAGATATCAAGCAAAACCTAAGAAGTCTCATCTCCTGGCAGTAAAAAGGATAATCAAATATGTCAAAGGGACAGTTGATTATGGGCTCCATTACACAAAGGATACGAGTACGCATCTAGTAGGATACTGTGATGCAGATTGGGGAGAAAACACGGATGATCGAAAAAGCACATCATGAGGATGTTTCTTTTTAGGTAACAATCTCGTATCGTGGCATAGTAAAAAGCAAAATTCAACTTCATTATCCACTGCTGAAGCCGAATACATTGCACTGGAAAGTTGCGGTACTCAACTGATGTGGATGACGCAAATGTTGACTTATTATGGAATTGAAACTCACTCTTTTACAGCTCATTGTGACAACACAAGTGCAATCAACATCTCTAAGAATCCAGTCACGAACAAAGCATATAGAGATAATACATCATTTCCTCAGAGAGCAAGTGGAGAAAGTGAGTCTTTTGATTGAGTATGTACCCACTGAATATCAATTAGCTGATATATTTACTAAACCACTTGACATGAATAGATTTACGTGTTTGCAAAAATCTCTCGGTATTGGAAATTTTTTATTTTGACCACTAACTGAGTTTGTTCTGAAGTGTTTAAGTGAAACAGTGTTGAAAGGGCGGTCAGTGATACTTCACAAAGATGTCAGGTGCACTTCAGATATTTGTGATACGAAAATCCCTTGATACTCCTCTGTCAGCGTATACTCAGTAAAAAGTGAGTGATGTTGGTTTTTATGTTTCAATTCTGCATTTAAAAAAAAGGTTGATATGAGTAGATTAACAAAATCGCTCGGGTCTAAGTTGAACCACATACAGTCCATTCGACGATCTAAGGTTAGATGACACTCATTCATCATACTCCGCTGTAAGTTGATACTTTACAAGAGTATATCTCAGTGAGATAGGCTAGGCTTAAGTGGTGAAACAATATGATTGGACTCAACATCCTAGAAGTTCAGGCGGATTAATTACGAGAAAAATCTGTATCCCTATTTGGTGAAGTATGCACTGGATGAAGAGTGAGGTGTCACTTATTCAACTGGATACATTGCGAACTGAGGTATGAAAGAATAAACTTCTTTGGTGTTAAAATCATAATTATTTTTTTTCACACTGCGTAACGAATTTCTGTTTTAAATATTTTTAAACGTTATTTTTTGAAAAGATTGATGTGAGTGGTTAAGTAAATAGTCGGTTATTGGAAAGTGGGATCCGAAAAATCAGAGATTTCCCAAACAAATCCATTGACTCACGATAAAAAGAGGTGTTTCTCTCTCTATCCCTGCGAAGTTCAGAAGCTGAAAAACCCTAAGGTTGAGAAGTGGATTTGCAAGAAGATTGTGAGGTCCAACAGAAAATCGTGAAGAGAGTGAAATTCATAGGATCAGACCCAGCATGGATCCGAAAGAAAAGAGAGAAGAGAATGGTGAGGATCGTCATCTAGAATCAGTGGAAGGTTCATCAGGAGAAGGAAAATCGAGTGAACCCAGGAAAGAAGAATCTTCAAACTCATTCGTGAGTGCTGAAGAAGACCTAGAAGAAAACCCATCAAAAGAATCTCGAAAAAGTGCAAAGGAGATTCAACGAACTCCCAAAGAAGATACAGTGGGTGACGAAATCCAAGAACTCGAAAATCCAGAGGAGAAGATGCAAGAAATAGAAGCGAGATCCCCGAAGAACCACATGAAGGGAAAAACGAGATCGAAGACGAGTGCAAGAAAACTGAGGATCCACAAACTTCGCAGCCTCCAGAACAAGCTGATTCGGGTAAACTCGATGATCTCTTTACTTACTCTATTAGAGATATAGAGGAGAGTTCAGATAGTGAGCCTAGATTGGTAAGGAAAAGATCGATAAGACGTGTAGAATCGGATAATGATATGAGCATTGAGCCTGTCGAATCTAGAAGGGATGTGGGTGATACATCCAAACAGATGGATGAACCACCATCGGTTCAATTAGGGCAAGAGAAATCCAAGGATGCTGAGATCGAAGTGTTAGCGGACTCAGAAACAGAAATGGATATGTTAAAATCGAAAAAGGATGATGAAGCTGAAGTGGATTCAAGTGTACAAAGGGTTGAAAGCAAGAAATCTAAGGCTAAGACTGTTGAGAAAAAGGGAAAAAGTTCAGAGTCTTGAGTGGTAGCTGAACAGAGAGCTCGAACTAGATCTCAGGTGGCTGCAAAACCAGTGGCGACTGCACAAAGTCTTCCCAAGAAGGCCCAAACGAAGACAAAATCACAAAATGTCTTGGTGATTACTGAGCAAAGGACTCCTAAGAAAGCTGAGAAAAGGAAGGCTGGACCAGCAAAAGACATGCCACGGGCAAAATCCTCAAAGGTCTCTGAGGAATACCAAAAGGAGAAGATGAAGGGGAAGAGAAAAGTTCGGGAAGATAATGAGATACCCAGTTCTCCTTCTGGGTCAGAAGATGAGGAATTACTGGCTAGCCTGTGTATGTCTCATCACTTCATTGATGAGAAATCTGAACAAAGGTTAAATGATATGAAAAATCTCAACACCATTGTTGAGAGGAACGTGAATGTCAGCAACCTCAAGGAGCAGGGGATTTGGGATATTCTGGAATGTCAAGGCTTAGGAGAAACCGTCACCTATGCATGTTCACACAACAAAATTCTGGTCAAAGAATTTTATGCAAACATCACCAAGAAGATAGTAAAGGCAGAAGATCCAATGTACCACAGGATGTACATAAGAGGGAATATACTGTATTTTTTCCCAACAGTGATCAACAAGTTTCTGGGTTTGAAGAACACAGTCGTGATAACCATGGACGAGCTGGACAGAGAGATGGACCAGAAAGAGCTGGAGATAGCTCTCACTGATAGCTATGATGAAAAGAGAAAAGGAGAGATAGCTCCAGTAGAGCTGAATTTCGAGTCCTCAGTGCTGTTCAAGATCGCCATATCTAACTGGTTACCAACTCAGCGATCAATTCTAATTCACAAAAGGCTGACAATACTAATCTACTGTTTGAAGAAGGGGATCAAGATCAACTATGGGAACATGATCTTCGATCATATTCTAGAGAGAGCCCTGAACTTCAGAGCAAGGTTCTGACTACCTTACCCTTGCTTAATTCAAAGCATATTCACTAAGCAGTGCCCTGAACTCATTGATCCAAAGGAGAATACCGAGGTGATTCAAAAACCCCTAGTGGTTGAGTCCAGAATCAAGAGGAAGAAAGGAAAAGGAAAGAAGGATTTCAAGAAGATGCTGGAAACTCTCAAGGATGCAGAAAAAGCACTGATAAAGATGGAGCTCGGATTAAGGAAGCAGGCAACACAATGTCAGAAAATCCGTGCAACAGTTCATGAATACGTCGAAGCAACACTGAATAATGTGTTCATTATTCAATCAGGTACTCCTCACCTTGATAATATTGTTTTTTATTATTTCATCCATGCCCACAGGGGGAGAAATTGAGGAAGCAGAAGGAGATCTCGATTCAGAAAAAGAAGGAAAAGACTCAGAGGAGGAGGAGGAAGAAGACTCTGAGATACCGAAACCGAATCCTAAGAAGGCTGAAGCATCAAAGAAGTCAGGAACAATCAGAAAAACTAGAAGAGCCAGGAGTCCTTCCGATGACTCATCATTTCGTTTTTAATTTTCACTTGCTGATGATCTGAACTTTTATGCTCTTGATGATTCTGTGTTTTGATGATTTGTGGCGATCTGAAGTCTTATATTTTTTTTAACCGTGTTTTGATTACTCTAGTTTGTTTTGAAATTTGATGAAGTCAGTTGGAGGGTTTGCATGTGTGTGCATGATCTGAAATAACCAAAAAGGGGGAGATTGTTAGTGCAAGTATTTGCACGTGTTATTTTGGTTGTTAAAAGGTTGTTGTAGGTTCAACAACTTATGAGAAATTTCAGGAGAAGAATCCAGCGAGACAGCACCCAAGAAAATCTGAGGTACAACTGAAGAGATTCAGATAGAGTCAAAGGCTGAAGTGATAGAGTCAAAGACAAGAGATAGAGATGAGATCCTGAAGATAGAATCGAAATCAACAAAAATCATGGAGAAGTCGATCCAATCATTTGGTGGAGATCTGAAGACAAACCAGAAGAATTTAAATAGAGAGTCAAGTGCGTATCAGCGTTTTAGAAAGCATGAGCATATTTTCTTAAATACAAAGTCTATTTTGTTCAGTGAGTGCTTACTCACAGTTTGGTGAGTGTGAGTCTGAGAAATAGAGCGTTTGGGCAAATCTCTTTTCTCTGGTGAGTAATTTATGTTGTGAGGTTTTTTCATCAGTAGAATTCGTTGTGAGAGGGGAAGAAACTCAGGGGGAGTTTCGGGTGTGTGTAGTAAGTACGATTCTTACAACAAAAAGTGAGTTGTACTTGACTATCTTTCTCAAGTGAATAGAACTGATTCGTTTTCCGCATTACTCTTTGAGGGTTCAACTTTTTCAGATTCTCCCAGTACCTCTCTAGCAATACGCTTAATACTAGACGACATATCTAACCGCATTTCATTTGCTTCTTTATCTTCTCTCCACACCTTCAATTTTAGCATCTCCTTCTGGAATATCTCACTTTTTTGGCCTTTCAAATCTCACCACCTAATTCTTGGTGTACCTCTTTTTCTTGGGCGAGATGTCCTTCTCTTGATTTTGACATCTAACACTAGCAACCTATGTTGACTTGTCAGAGCTTCACCAGCGATAACTTTGCAATCCTTACAGAGGGTACATTCGACTTCCTTGTAAGAAGAAAGTCGATTTGGCTACGGTTTTGTCCACTTTTAAAGGTCACTAAATGTGATTCTCTCTTCTGAAAGTGGGTATTCGCCAATATGAGGTCATACGACATGGCAAAATCTAAGATACTCTTTCCTTCTTCATTCCTACTACCATAGCCAAACCCTCCATGTACCATTTCATATCCTTGTCGATCCTTTCCGACATGTCAATTTAAATCTCCACCGATAAAAATAGACTCTTCGGGCAGTACACTTTGCATAAGTTTATCCATGTCCTCCCAAAACTTCTCCTTACATTCGCTATCTAATCCTATTTGCGGGGCATAAGCGCTAATCACATTGATAACTTCTCCTTCTACAACTAATTTCACTAATATGATCCTATCGTCTACTCGTTTTATTGCAACCACCGACTCCTTCAAAGACCTATCTAAGATAATGCCCACCCCATTTCTATTTCATTCTTGACCCGAATGCCATAATCTAAAACCCGTATTACCAATTTCCTTACTTTTCTCTCCTATCCATTTTGTCTCTTGGATGCAAGCAATGTTCACTCTCCTTCTACTCATTGTGTCCACAATTTCCATCAACTTTCCCGTAAGCGATCCGATATTCCAAGTACCTACCCTAACTTTTCGTTCCACCGAGACTTTCTTACCTGCCTTCCTATAAGCCTACCTATTACCTCCCCTACTTTGACTTTTAGTAACATCGACACTCTGGGCTAACTCCTTTACCCACATTCGTCCACGATGTGGGCACCCTTGCCTATTTAGCACCACATACGGGCACCGATATGGCGCGTCACATTCGGGGGACGCCCTACACCCTTGCCTATTTTTCACTACACCCGGACTCCGGTGCAGCGTGTGTAAGTAGAGGACGCCCCAATGTTTATATGATTTGGATTCATTGCACATGAGATATGGCATAGTTTTGAGTTTGCTGGTTGCCACCTACTGCAAAACCCTCCTCCTTTATCCGGGCTTGGGATCGACAGGACACGAGATAAACAATGTCCAGGCGGAGTTATAGAAATATAAAGATATATTTTTTAAATTAATTTTCTAGTGACAATGTGGTTTTCATTTTTTTAGCTGATATTGAAAACCAAAATTATTTCCCAAGTGATTTATCCCTCGATCAATCGGTCATCCTCGGACCTCGGATATACTACTCAGTATTCAACCGAAATTTAGATATGGGTTGTTACAAATATTCCCTATATTTGACTATGGTTCTACAGTTGATCCGTATCCTTGTGGTATTCGTTGTGTCTAGATTTCTACTACTTGAGCATTATTTCTACATCTAGATTTGCGTTATCACAAACCATTACATATGATTCAAGTTCTGACTCAAGTGCATGTGACAATCTCATATAGGTTTTCTAATCCCTTATTCCAAACGAGTATCCATGATCGTGATCTTTATCTAATATATGACCATCTCCATGATCATATATTACACCTCATGTTAGTCTTAGTTTATCGTCGTTCCCACGATGTTGATTGACTATGGAGTTTATGATCGTTCAAAACGATTCACGAATTTAATTATAAGACAAATATGCAAAGCATATAATGAAGAAGAAAAAGAATGCATTCATGGAATGAAAGTCATTACAAAAGTACAAGTTCTCATACTTTAGAACATCATATAGTATCTAAACTAACAATTTTCAACCACTTCCAAACCTTCATGTGACAGCCAATGCTTGGATGAGGGTGAGAGTGATCGTCGGTTAAAATGTTTACGAAAGAAGCTTGAGCGGATCAGTTTAGACGTCTGGGTGCAGTTGGAGCAATTGTGGGATTCAGACGAATCTCAACATAGGGGTCGGATCGCCTCATTGAATCGAAAGGCGAGGTCTGCCTCCGATCATGTACTCAAAACTCACATCGTGGGGAGAAGATCGATTGCTAGAGTTGCTCTGAATATTGTAAGTCGTTCATGATAATTGTTTTATTTGTTTTTTAATTTTATTAATTTTTTTGTATAACACTTGTAGGCCGGAAAAAAAAGCGTTCAACCGTCTATGATGCGCACGCACCGAGTCTTATATTTAATACCTGATTCGTACCACTATCCGCAAGTATACGGCAGTTGTAGTACCGGGGTCGAACACGAGGACTAGGATGTATTAGTCTATCTCTAAGCTAGATTAGGTGGTCAAGTAAAAATGTGGTTTGTGGTAAGGGTCGGAATACAAGAAAGCAAGTAAAATTAACGGTTTGTAAAACGATGGTTTGGGGCGTTGTAGGTTCGGGATCCCTCAAGAATCGCATGGATGGTTAATGATGCTACAATGTCTATGGGTTATCCTCCATATGGGGGTTTCAAGCACTTCTTCTAGAGTTTGTCTCTCCCAAACTTAAACTCACGACCTAGAGGATCGATTCACCCATCTCCCAATGATCTAAATGATCTCTAGATGCATTAGTGTACCCTATCATGAACCCTAAGCAAGTTAAGCCATCTCCCAATGTGAATAACTCACTCATTTGACATTTGGTTCCAAACATCATTCTCATATCCCTATGATCAATGTGTTCTACAATCATACCAATTAGGGTTTCAACCAAATCAATAACATTAAGCACAAAACATCATACCCATGGAAGAAACTCAAAGACATCATAGATTAAGCATAGGTATCCATACAAAAGTGGGGATCCCTCACCCACAACAAAGTCACTACTCCATAACTAGGGTTTCAAAACAGAAAATAAAATGAAGAAACATGGAAAAGGAGAAGAAATGCTCAAGATGGTCTTCAATGGTGATCTTCTTCTTCTCCTAGCCTCCTTGATCTCCAAAATCCCTCTTTTCTCCTCTTCCAAGTCAAGTCTCTCTCCAAAGTGTGTAGCCCCCCTCTCTCTCTCCTCAAACTCCCCTTTTTGTGAAAGTCCAAAATTAGGTTTTCTCCTCAAAACACGGGCTTTTCCTTTTTGGACCGATTTTGATTTCAGGCGGTCGCTCATTTTTCAGGCGGGTCGCTCATTTTTCTTTCGGTCGCCCATTTTATGGGCGGGTCGCTCATTTACCTCTGACACGCGAAAAAAACGAGCGACCGCTCATTTTATGAGCGGCCGCTCACAAAACGGGCGACCGCTCACAAAACGGGCGACCGCCCATAAAATGGGCGGGTCGCTCGTTTTGTCTGAGCTCCCCGAGCACTCTCGAATTCTTGTTCTTCCGTGCCCGCTTCATGAGGATTCATCGTGGAGTCTTCCTGCAAGGAAAAACAAGCAAAACAACCTACCCATGGCCATCTAACGTCCTATGATGCCTAGAATGTGAGAAGAATTGTGATGCATGACGTTATAAAACCGGTGAAAAACCCGTGTGATCAAATCCCCCCAGACTTGAGGTTTGCTCGTCCTCGAGTAAATGTGCAGTTATAAAACTATCCAAGGGGTGATAAGATACAGTCGTAGAACAAGTGGGGGGTTTGAGTGGATTGGTTGTACGGGTTAAAATCGCTGCGAATGAAATCAGGTTTGGTATACTCTATCTTTTCCAATACTCGAGCGAAATCTTATCAATGGAATTTTCATTGCTTCCTGCGGTCTAGGATGAAATAGTTCCTACTTGCCGAGCATGTCTCCTAAACACATCCTTAATGAAAACCCCAAAAGTCACTTAGCCTATAAAATGTTTTCTCTTGCCCCATATCTTTCCTTTTTATTCTTGTTTTTGCGTTCTTCTCTTTTTTCTTTTTTTTTTCTTTTTTTTTTCATGATGCAATCCCGGGCTTCTAGGACGTTGGAATTTGACGAGTTCACTCTCTTTTTTTTTTTTTTGTGTCCTTGTCCCACAACTTAGACCCGAGCCTTCATTTTCGACGCACTCATGTCCCCGAATGATTTTCATTAACGAGTTGATGACAGAGGAGTGTCGGGATGCATCGTATTTTCTAGGGCTTGTTGCTTCCTATAGGCTTCCTAACTTAGGGATCAGAGGGTGGTTTTTAGGGAGACGTTTCGCGCTTGGTTCGTAACCTCTATTCCGTCTAGACTTTAGGAGACAAAATCATCCCACGAGACATTCATTCGCTCTAAGATTAGATCAGCTATTTCTACCTCATTTGACAATCCATTCAACTCTTTAGATAAATCTAAACTTAGCTCCTAAAACCTTTTCAAGCCAATCCTCACTCTACTCCCCCCATATCGTCATCCGGCCAAATCCTTGAGGGAAAAAATTTTATGCAATTGTATGCATGCATTCCTAGACCTATATGCACGTATGCAACCTATTGATGACGATCTATGCAAGTATATACAAAATGCAAGACTTTTTTTTTTTTAACTTAAGGAATGCATGATTCTAAGTGCAAATGATGCATGATGTGTAGGGTTCATGGGTACGATGTGCGTTAGTGCATCTCCCCCCCCCAGACTTGAATCAAACACCGTCCACGGTGTTGACTCTCGGCTAGTGGAGAGATTCCAAAGGAGAAATAAGGAATGGAATGAAAGGGGTGAGTGTGTTACCTTCTTCGATGAGGTGGAGTTGCATTCCAATTTCTCTTTTGCGGATGTCGTAAGCCCGTGAAACCTATGCAATGTGAGAGAACTACAGTTCTATGTGATGTTAGCTAAAATGAATGCAAAGGAGTGACAGTTAAGAGAGGAGACCGAGCAGCGGGCCTTTAACAGGACCCGTGGGATGAGGATTCTTGTCCGGAGTCTGTGCCGAGGTCTGATGGGACCTCAAAATGGATTCCTTCTTCGGTAAGAGGGGGTAGCACAAAATAGGCCATGTCGAATGATCGATACCTACTCTCGACGTCCACGAACCTCCATAATATGTCCCCGTTTTGTTCCTTGACAAAATTGTTCTCCAAGAGATGCATATAGTTGATCTTGTCCCCGTGGATGAAATCATGCGCATATGCTCTAAGATCGATGCCCAATCGCTCTGCAATCATGGTTACGATCCCTCCGAAACAAATTGACTCAGTGGTGGAAGTGATTACCTTGTGCATATGCAGTGCTACCCTTGACGCGACGTCCGCAACCTCTAGACGGTTGTTCATCATGAAGTGGAGAGGTTCCATGAGCATGTTCAGTTCCGTGATGGATACGGTTCGTGTATCCTCGCGTGCAAATAGGGTGGATGCCATGAATTGCTGAAGGTAGCGGACTGCGGGATGTCGTATCATGAAAGCTTGAGTTCCCAAGTGGTGAAGTGTGCGGCTGCTATTTGTGTCCAGAATTTTCTAGCTTTGGCGATTGTTATCTTTGGTATTGTTGCCGTGCTGCCCGCTTGAACACCCAAAATTTGAGCGAGTTGCTCCATCTTGAGATAGTATTGGTGCCCTTCTAAACGGAATCCGATGTAGCCATTGCGAGGATTGGCATTCCTTGGGATGAAGCATTGGAAAGTGCACGCAAATTCTGTTGTCAATGAATGGTAGGTGCGGGGGTTGGGGCCGAATAGACGTTCCCATCCGGCGAGTTGGAATATCCCCTCGATCCTCTCGTAGAGTTGCTTCGGTCGAATGCCATGGTATACGAATTTTGAAGCCTTAATCCCCCTCTGATGGATTTGGTGTAGAAGGATTGTCTCCTCGTTGGATTGGGGTTGAAACGGGATTGGATCCCCGTGTTCTTATTCGGCGTCAACTCGGATTTCATCCACGAGGCTTGAAAAGTGGGCGTTTTGTGGCTTGAACTCTTGTAACTTCGGTATTGTATCTGAAATGTATTTCCGGATCCTCCTCCAACGGTCGCTGGAATCCATATTAGAGGAGGAGTTCTTCGCGAGAGAGGGAGAGCTTGCTCGGCGGTGAAGTGACGAGACGACGAGGCACAGACGGCGGCGAGGAGGGGGGGGGGCGGATTTCATCCACGAGGCTTGAAAAGTGGGCGTTTTGTGGCTGAAGTCTTGTAACTCCGGTATTGTATCTGAAATGTATTTCCGTATCCTCCTCCAACGATCGCTGGAATCCATCTGAAACATGCGGAAAACATCATCGAAAAAAGTGGTCAGAAGGAGTGAGCGGGTCGCCCAAAAAATGGGCGACCGCTCGTTCTCTTTCTCGACCATTTTTTTTTATGTGGGCGACCGCTCGAGAAAACGAGCGGGTCGCCCGTTTTGTCTGTTGAATTTTCTTCGCCTGTTTTCGAGTTTTCCGTTGATCAGAAATTGTCCGTTGCTCGGATTAACGTAAATGACATGCATTCAAGCAATGAAATGTAGTCCAAAACAACACAAGAGTCTAAAATCCGAAGCATAGTTCAAAACATCCTAAACATGCTATGGTTTAGCAAAATGTGATCCAAAACACCGGTAAAATAAAGCATCAGAGTTGAACTCGTCCTAAGATAAGATAGATCATGGTGCTGCCTTCTTGTTGCCCTTGCTGGTCTTGCTTGCTCCGGAAGTGGATGATGCATCGGTCTCGCTATCATGGTGGGAGTCTTCGTCCCCGGAGGCATCTTCATCCATCATCTTCTCAACCGTACGGATGATCTCGCGTTGGGCACTCTCAATAGAACAGTTGAGAGTGGCTTCAAGCGTGGCAAAGTGATCTTCCATCGATTCTTCGATGGATGCGAGACGAGGTCCAAAACCCTCTATGGTGGTGAGGCGAGTATCGAAGCTCTCCAGCTTTTGGATGATAAGGTCCAATCTGGGATCGGGGATAGGTGTTGAGGTCCCTTCACCATCAGCAGTCGAGAGCCTTCCCCTGCGACCTCTTCGGTCTCCGGTACGCGCAGGAGGGGTCTCAAGGAAGTCGAGACGCATCGTCTCGGGGGTGAATGTCTCTATCTCCTCACATGGTAGGTGCAAGTATCGTTTGAGTCCATCGTTGCCTAGATAGATCCATTCCTCTCCTATCCTCCGAATGTGGCCTCGAGTCTTGAGGGAGTCCATGTCAAGGAGGCAATGCAAATCGATGATGTCTTCCTTGTAGAATGTAATCCCCGTGTCTACCCTCCGAGCTATCTTTGTGATGATTCCCCCAACGCATATTTTAACGTCTTTAGCCTTTGTGTTGGCCATGTTGTACAGGTGGATTGCTACCCTTGATGCTAAATCCATGGTCGACCATCCCCCTTGCACACAATCATCGAGTGATGGCCCGTTATGAAATTCTTGAAGCGCCAAATAAAGATAACCCATCTCGATCTTATGGATCTTATCCGGTTCGTCACGAGCGAATATGGAGTTAGACATGAATTGATGAGCATATCTAATCGCCGGGTGCTGGATCCAAGAAATTTTGCCTGCACAGCTGGAATATCTTCGGACGGCTATTTTCTGCCAGAATTCTTGGAACACATAGGCTGATATTGGCGGTACGAGCGAGTGTGTTCCCTTGGGGACACCTAGGATATCTGCAAATTGGGACATGTTGAGCCGTACCCATTTTTTGTTCAACCGCCATGTAGGCGTCTTCAATGGAATTATCCTCGGGAAAGTAGCATGTGTATGTCGCGAGGAACTCTCGATTGATGCCTCTAAAGGTTGGTTCTGGACTTTTGTACAATCTCTCCCAGCCCAATTTCTCAAAGATGTAGTCTACGTTCGCTTGAATTCCCAGCAGCCGAGTAGTGCGATCGCATACGAACTTGCTTCCCTGTTGTTTGATCGTGTTTAGATGTCTAGCTTTCTCATAGGCCTCGTCGTGCCTATCAATCTTCACGGGTTTCGTCGGTCCTTCTATCAAATCATCGATCGGTGCCTCCAAAATCTCGGTGATTGTTCCAGGTCGCATATCCCTCTTTTGAGAACCTTCTCGCTCTTGAGAAGAGCTGGCATTGTCGCTTGTTCGGGGTCTTTTCGGAGCCATCTGCATCGAATACACGGTAGGGTTTGGGTCGCACGAGGTCAGGACGTAAGGATGGAAGTTGCGAGATTTGGACAGTGGTTCCGAGCGGGTCGCTCGAAAACCAAGCGGTCGCTCGGTAGACGAGCGACCGCTCGAGCGACCGCTCACTGCGCGTTTCCAAGAAATTTCTCGACCGGAATCGAAATTTCCGGCCTAATCTTCCTAACCCATGCAAGTTTCGTCTAACCCCATGTAACAATGTATCTCTATTTTGACCAAGCAAGCCCTAAATCTAAGATTTGGAAAGAGGAAGAGAAATTAGGGCTTACATTAGAGGAGGGGTTCTTCGCGGGAGAGGGAGAGCTTGCTCGGCGGTGAAGTGACGAGACGACGAGGCGCAGACGGCGGCGAGTAGCGGCGGTGGTTCGGCCGAAAAAAGGGAGATTTTTGCCGAAGTGAGGGAAGGGAGGAGAGGTGTTGCAGTGGAAAGAGAATGTGAGGGAGAGAGAGTGGGGTCTCGACACCCTCTCCCTTTTGTGTGCTTTTTCGTTTTTTTTTTTATACGGGCGGTCGCTCGTTTTATGGGCGACCGCCCGTTCATTTTTCATTTTGCGCAGAAGAATCGAGCGGGTCGCCCAAAAAATGGGCGACCGCTCGTTCTTTTTCTGATGCCCGCTTCTCCTGCTTTTCGAAGCTGGGCGACCGCCCGTTCATTTTTCATTTTTCGCAGAAGAATCGAGCGGGTCGCCCAAAAAATGGGCGACCGCTCGTTCTTTTTCTGATGCCCGCTTCTCCTGCTTTTCGAAGCAACACGGATTTTTCCTCACGCTCGTGTTGTATTTGATCAAAGAGGTTGTTACGAGGGGATTTTGGAGGTTTGGTTAAGAAAAGAGAAAAGAAACAAGGAAGGTGAAGAATGTACATCCCGGTATGAACCGGGTTGCTAGTTAAGGTCGTAGCTAGACCGAAATGCGGTTCAATCAATTAAAGAGAGGGAGAGTACAGAGGTACCTCCTTCTGGTCTAATACTCCCTGGATTGTATGGCTTGAGTCTTTGAGTGTTGACCATGAAAGTTCCGCCTTTTCCGTTGTCGAGTTCTACCGCTCCATGAGATGTAACGTTCTTTATGATGAACGGTCCCGACCACCTTGATTTCAGTTTTCCTGGAAAAAGTTTTAGTCGAGAATTGAATAAAAGAACGAGGTCACCTTGTTGGAAGTTTCGATTGAGGATGTGCCGGTCGTGCCACTTCTTGGCCCGCTCCTTGTAAATCCGCGCGTTTTCATATGCGTCCAAGCGAATTTCCTCTAGGTGATGGAGCTCTAGCACTCGTCTTTCCGCTGCGGTTTTCCAGTCGTAATTCAACGCCTTAATCGCCCAATACGCTTTGTGCTCCAATTCAACCGGTAGGTGGCAAGATTTCCCATAGACGAGTTGAAATGGAGTCATCCCGATAGGCGTCTTGAATGTCGTTCTGTAGGCCCAAACCGCATCCTCAAGCTTCAAAGCCCAGTCCTTTCTTGACTTGGCCACTGTTTTCTCCAAAATTTGTTTGATCTCTCGGTTAGAGACTTCTACTTGACCGCTCGTTTGGGGATGGTAGGGAGTTGCTACTCTATGGTGAACACCATATTTAGTCAATATGCTCTGAATCACTCTATTAACAAAGTGTGCTCCTCCATCACTTATCACCACTCTTGGGACTCCAAACCGAGGAAATATGACTCTTTTGAACATCCGTGACACAATGCTTGAATCATTCTTCGGACTAGCAAGTACCTCCACCCATTTCGTCACATAGTCCACTGCCACAAGAATGTAGAGGTTACCGCAAGATGATGGAAACGGTCCCATAAAATCTATTCCCCATACGTCAAATGGTTCCACTTCCAAGATAAAGTTCTGTGGTGCCTCATTTCTCCGCGAGATGTTGCCCGTTCTTTGACAAGCATCGCATGAGCTTACAAAAGTGTGCACATCCTTGAACAATGTCGGCCAATAGAAGCCCGATTGTAGGATCTTTGTGGCTGTCTTAGCTGAGGCAAAATGCCCTGCGTAGTCCGATGCATGGCAATGGTGTATTACTTGCTTCACCTCTTCTTCCGGAATGCATCTTCGAAATAATCCGTCCTTATCTCTCTTAAACAAGAAAGGTTCATCCCAAAAGTAGTCTCTAACATCGTGGAAGAACTTTTTCTTCCCGTTGTAGCTTAGCTCCGAGGGTACCACCTTAGCAACCAAATAGTTGACGTAGTCCGCATACCAAGGGGTCACGTTCTTGATTTCCAAGGATAAGATGTGTTCTTCCCTTAGTGAATCATCGATTGGTACAGTTTCGGGTATTTCCAGTCTCGATAGATGATCTGCCACTATATTCTCCGTTCCTTTCCTATCGCGGATTTCCAGATCAAACTCTTGCAGAAGCAACACCCATCGGATCAACCTTGGTTTAGCATCCTTCTTCGTGAGCAAGTACCTTAAGGCGGCGTGATCCGTGTAGACGATGACCTTAGAACCCACCAAGTATGATCTAAATTTCTCGAAGGCAAATACTACAGTAAGGAGCTCTTTCTCCGTGGTGGAGTAGTTCATTTGAGCGTCATCGAGCGTTCGACTTGCGTAGTACACGGCATAATGCTTCCCATCTTTCTTTTGTCCCAATACGGCCCCGACCGCGAAGTCGCTAGCATCACACATTAACTCAAAAGGGATACTCCAATCCGGGGGTTGAATGATCGGAGGTGAAACTAGTGCCTTCTTCAATATTCCAAATGCCTTGTGGCACTCCTCATTAAACTCAAACGGGACGTCCTTGCCCAAAAGCGCAGTCAAGGGTCTTGCTATCTTCGAAAAATCTTTGATGAATCTCCTGTAAAATCCGGCGTGACCCAAGAAACTTCTCATCCCTTTAACGTTGGTCGGTGGCGGTAACTTCTCAATCACTTCCACTTTCGCTCTATCCACCTCTATCCCCTTGTCCGAAATCCGATGACCAAGTACAATGCCCTCTTGCACCATAAAGTGGCATTTCTCCCAATTCAAAACCAAGTTCGCCTTGAGACACCTGTCTAACACTCGATGGAGATTGGTTAAACACGCATCAAAAGAGGGTCCATGGACGGAAAAATCGTCCATGAACACCTCCATAATATCTTCAATGACATCGGAGAAAATAACCATCATGCATCTTTGAAAAGTTGCGGGTGCATTGCACAATCCAAATGGCACGCGTCTATATGCAAAAGTGTCGTAAGGGCATGTGAATGTTGTTTTCTCTTGGTCACTCGGATGGATAGGAATCTGAAAGAAACCGGAGTAACCATCGAGAAAACAAAAATAAGAATGCAGTGCAAGTCTCTCTAACATTTGGTCAATGAATGGAAGGGGGAAGTGATCCTTACGGGTGTTTGTGTTAAGTTTTCGATAATCAATGCACATTCTCCATCCCGTAACAGTTCTAGTCGGTATGAGTTCATTGTTTTCATTTGGAACGACCGTGATTCCTCCCTTCTTAGGCACGACTTGCACCGGGCTAACCCAAGAGCTATCCGAAATCGGGTAAATGATACCCGCATCTAACAATTTCAAGACCTCTTTCTTGACCACTTCTTTCATGTTCGGGTTTAGCCTACGTTGATGTTCAATTGACGATTTGGCATCATCCTCTAAATGTATGCGATGCATGCAAAGAGAGGGGCTAAGACCCTTAATGTCTCCTAGAGTGTAACCTAGGACTTCCCTATATTGCCTAAGCAACTTGGTAAGTTTTTCTACTTGATCCTCATCTAATGCATCATTAACGATAACGGGATAGGTAGAATTTGAACCAAGAAAGACATACCTAAGCCCTTGGGGTAAGGGCTTTAGTTCCACTTGTGGAGCATGTTCGGGGTCCCAATCGTCGTGTGATTCCTCTTTTGAACCTTGAGACGAGTCAAGAACGGTGTGGGAGGTCGACAGGATGCGTCTGAGTTCCAAATCTGCGTTTCCAGGTGAAAACAGGCGGGTCGCCCATTTTTCGGGCGGGTCGCTCGCTTCTACACTACCCGGATCGTTTTTGCTCAGAGAAAACGGGCGGGTCGCCCATTCTGACGGGCAGTCGCTCGCATGAACAGTGTCATTGCTCAGACAATTCGAGCGGGTCGCCCGTTTTTTACACTGGGTCGCCCATTTTTGGTCCCGGTCGCTCGCGTGAACAGTGTCATTGCTCAGACAAAATGAGCTGGTCGCCCATTTTTCGGGCGGGTCGCTCATTTTGTTCTGCACTTCAGCATCAGGTCTTGAGAGTGGGCGGGTCGCCCATTTTTCGGGCGGGACGCCCGTTTTTGCTGAAATTCTGTTTTCGGCTTCTTGACCATCCAATGCTCGTCTTATCTCCTCAATCTCCTCCCAATTGCTGTATAGGCTTGCTTCTACGGCCTTTAATGACACTTCTAGCGGGTCTACTTCACGGAACTCTCCTATCACTTCTTCCGCCATTGCTTCAAGTATATCCGCGTAGCATACCGTATCATTGGTCGAGGGTTGCTTCAAGTTCTGGTCAAGCGTGAATTCGACTGTCTCATCCCCGCTCTTCATCGTTAATCTTCCGGCTCGGACATGAACTACGGCATCTGCTGTGCTCAAGAATGGGCGGCCCAAAATGATTGGAACTTTAGAATCCTCATCCATGTCCAACACTACAAAATCCACTGGAACATAGAATCCGCCAATCTTGAGGGGTACGTCCTCTAGAATCCCTGCTGGATACTTGATAGATCTATCCGCTAGTTGCAAGGCCATCCTCGTGGGCTTCAAGTCACCTATGTTTAGCTTCTTGTAAATGGACAACGGCATCAAACTCACACTAGCTCCAAGATCACATAGTGCCCTATCAATCTCAATATTTCCCAACTTGCACGGTATAGAGAAACTTCCCGGATCAGACATCTTCGGGGGAAGTTCATGCTTTGTGATGACCGCGCTAATTTCGGTGCTCAATGCTACAGTCTC
>NW_010971683.1:346165-350307 GCF_000463585.1 Tarenaya hassleriana
CCGGGTTGTATAGGTTGGATGGATGAGTGTATTGGTTTGGACCGACATAGTTGACTTCTTCCGCTTCTTGATCAACCATGTACATTCCCGGTTGAACTTGTGCTAAATTTTGATCTTCCACAGCAGCTACTTGTTTAGCGTTGGTGAGTTGAATTTTTATCTCAGCAAGGTCGACCAACACTGCCTTAAGAGCTGCGTTTTCTCCCACATCTCCTTTCACCGAGCTTCTCCTACTGAATTTGTTGGACGTATGGCTGCGTCCCTTGGCCAGTTTTGCAATTGTCGCCTCTAACTCTTGGAAAGGGATGTCATATATGTCACCTCCACATGCTGTGTCAATCCAAGACCGGGTATCATCCTTCAACCCATGGATAAAGATGGACAGAAGGTAGTCTCTTTCCATTCCATGGTGAGGGCACATTCTTTGATATTCCTTGAAGCGTTCCCATGCATCATGGAGATTCTCCCCATCCTCTTGCACAAATGCATTGATCCGATTCCTCGCATGTTGAGTCTTGGTAGGGGAGTAGTATTGCATAAGGAATTGCTCTTCCATCTCACCCTATGTCGAGATAGAGTTTGGCTCAAGGGTGTAGAGCCAATCTCTAGCTCTCTCTGTAAGTGAGTAGGGGAAAGTTTCAAGGAACACGTCTTCAAGAGTAATTCCCGGTCCCTTCTTGATTGCCTTACAATTCATCTTGAAGTTCGTAAGGTGAGCATTCGGGTCCTCGTTTGGTCTCCCACGGAAACTCATGTTGTTGAGCATTTGGATGCATTGCGGTAGGAGTTCAAGTTCTTCTAGTGGTCCCCGATTGATACATGATTGCGGTTGTGTGTACGTTCGAAGCGTTCTAGGGGCTGCTTGGGCTGGACCTCTTTGGCCATTGGCCCCTCTCAACAACTCTTCAGCCATCTCGGGTTGTTCTCTTCGTGCATTGTTTTCTCTCAGCATTTCTTCGGCCATTCCCCACTGTCTTTGCTGTCTACGAGCGAAGCGTAGGGTCCTTTCTATTTCGGGGTCGAAGACGAGTTGATCTCTACCGGTTGTGCTTCTTGTCATGCACCGGAAGAGCTGCACACCAAAAAGACAAAACGAACCGAAAGTGCTGTGAAACGGTTATGTCGCAAAGTAATCCAAGCAAATATCCAAGCAATGGTGATCTAGCAAAAATATAGACTAACACGAAAACGCCTAGTCCCCGGCAACGGCGCCAAAAACTTGATGCGCACGCACCGAGTCTTATATTTAATACCCGATTCGTACCACTATCCGCAAGTATACGGTAGTTGTAGTACCGGGGTCGAACACGAGGACTAGGATGTATTAGTCTATCTCTAAGCTAGATTAAGTGGTCAAATAAAGGTGTGGTTTGTAGTAGGTGTCGGAATACAAGAAAGCAAGTAAAATTAACGGTTTATAAAACGATGATTTAAGGCGCTGTAGGTTCGGGATCCCTCAAGATTCGCGTGGACGGTTAGTGATGCTACAATACCTATGGGTTTATCTTCCAATTGGGGGTTTCAAGCACTTCCTCTAGAGCTTGTCTCTCCCGAGCTTAAACTCACTACCTAGACAATCAATTCACCCATTTTCCAATGATCCAAATGATCTCTAGATGCACTAATGTACCCCATCATGAACCCTAAGCAAGCTAAGCCATCTCCCAATGTGAATAACTCACTCATTTGACATTTGCTTCCAAACATCATTCCCATATCCCTATGATCAATGTGTTCTACAATCATATCAATTAGGGTTTCAACCAAATCAATAGCATTAAGCACAAAACATCAAACCCATGGAAGAAACTCAAAGACATCATAGATTAAGCATAAGTATCCATACAAAAGTGGGGATCCCTCACCCACAACAAAGTCACTACTCCATAACTAAGGTTTCAAAACAGAAAGCAAAATGAAGAAACATGGAAAAGGAGAAGAAATGCTCAAGATGGTCTTCAATGGTGGTCCTCCTCTTCTCCTAGCCTCCTTGATCTCCAAAATCCCCCTTTTCTTCCTCTCCTCCTCTTTTCTCCTCTTCCAAGTCAAGTCTCTCTCCAAAGTGTGTAGCCCCTCTCTCTCTCTCCTCAAACTCCCCTTTTTGTGAAAGTCCAAAATTAGGTTTTCTCCTCAAAACACGGGCTTTTCCTTTTTGGGCTGATTTTGATTTCAGGCGGGCGCTCATTTTTCAGGCGGGTCGCTCATTTTTCTTCCGGTCGCCCATTTTATGGGCGGGTCGCTCATTTTCCTCTGACACGCGAAAAAAACGAGCGACCGCTCATTTTATGAGCGGCCGCTCACAAAACGGGCGACCGCCCATAAAATGGGCGGGTCGCACGTTTTGTCTGAGCTCCCCGAGCACTCTCGAATTCTTGTTCTTCCGTGCCCGCATGAGGATTCATCGTGGAGTCTTCCTGCAAGGAAAAACAAGCAAAACAACCTACCCATGGCCATCTAACGTCCTATGATGCCTAGAATGTGAGAAGAATTGTGATGCATGACGTTATAAAACCGGTGAAAAACCCGTGTGATCAGTCTACTCTACATGTCTTACAAGACATACATCGTCGATTGGATAGGATTTATTTGTATCACCGTACCCAAGAAATTGAAGGCGCCATCCAGTCCAACATTACAGATCGAGTGACGATGGACGAGAGTAGCTGTTCGACGCAATTGACTCCGAAGAAAATCAACAGTTTGTATCTCGAGGTAATTTTGATTAGAATTAAATTTATCAGCTTAATTTTAAATATTAATTATATATTCTTTTGTAGGGTATTCCCTCCGATATGAAAAGTCGGATTTACTGGATTGGTGCATTGGCGAGTCAGCACAGTGGTGGTGACTCATCTTCGCCATCAGTGGTACATCACAAATCACCTAGTTTGATGCAACTCAGGCGAAGATCGCTCGGTTAGAGGAGATGATGCAGCGATATATGTCTCCGACCAATTTCACCGGTTCGTCCCCTCCGAGTGCCGCCCTCAATCATGATCTATCCGTTCATCAAGACATTCAAGATCCGCCAAATCTCGTTGTTTTTCCGAACAATTTGTTCGTTAAATTTTGGTTTTGTAATATATAAAATAATTTTAATTTTAATTTTTTCTAATATTATGAATTTTTTTATATTTAAAAAATTATAATATTATTTAAATTTTTAATTTTTTTTAATTTTTGAATAGGAAATTGTTTTTTGCCACGGAAGTTTCCGTTGTCTACTGTCGCGTATCCCGATGGATAAATCCGTCTTTGATCCGTCGACAATTTTTTCCATCGCCATTGGCCAACGGACACTTCCATCATTTACCGTCGCATATCCCGATGATGGCTCGGATTTTATCTGGCTTTTAGACCGAGTATGCCTTTGGTTTCTAAACGGTTTCCACACATACTAGGCATATTAGAGCCATCTTTAGGTCTCTGGGGCTAGGTTTTGACCATTGCAGGAACCCGAGGGTTTTCGGGACGAAACGGAGAAGACAGAAGCATAACTCCCCGGATTTTATGGCTAGAACGGACGCTCTACAAGTTGGAACGGACGGACTGAGTGCACAGACCCGACAGACCACAAGAGTCCTGCGAACCACACATCAGAACGGACGGTCTGGATCACAACGCAGAACGGACGTTCTACACTGCGGAACGGACGGTCCATGGTTTCAGAACAGACGGTCTGCAAAGCTGCAACGGACGGTCTGACGAACTTAACTAACCTGGAACGGACGGTCCACTTGACAGACTCCGCGAAAGCTACGCTGTTTGGCCATTCTTTTCGGGTTTTTGAGGGGAAATGAAAGAGGAGAACCCAAAGTTTGATTGGGGGCCGAAATAGAGACCTTGGGGAGAGAAAAGGAGAGCTCTTGGAGGAAAAAGAAGAAGGAGGAAACTCCATTGAAGATTGAAGATTTCTTGAGCATCTCTCTACTCTCTCTCTATGATTTCTGCACTTTACTCTTGTTTTTCTTTGTTCTTGAACATGAGTAGTGAGTAGTTTCTTGTTGTGGGAAGAGGGATTAGCCCTCATGTAAGGATGCTTGTATTCACCTTGGACCCTAGATTATGCTTTGTTTATGCTTTCAAATCCTTGCCTTGAATGAAATTTGTGTTCTTGAAAGTTTATCTCTCTTGAATGAATG
>NW_010971683.1:350688-352758 GCF_000463585.1 Tarenaya hassleriana
TTCCTTACGGCATCCTTGCAATGATCGGTGAAACCCGATTCCCATAACCTTTCCCATCGATTATCTCCTCTTGAATTGTGATTGTCTTTGATTTTACTTTCTTTCTTTTGGTTTTCTGCAACTTACGAAAACCAACAAAAACAATTCTCTGATTTTATTTTCTCCATTTTCCTAGTTTTAGTCGATTCCTAGCTTAACCGCTTAAGTCCTTGTGTTCGACCCCGGTACTACGACATCCGTATACTTGCGGATTAGTTGTGTGTCGGGTATAAATTTAAAGCTCGTCACGCAAGTGATCAAGTTTTTGGCGCCGTTGCCGGGGACTTTTTACGGTTTCCATAGCTAGGATAGATTGACTCTAGGTTAGTCTTTTCGGAGTCTTTGATTTTTTTTCGGTTTGATTTTTTGTGTGTTTGTTCACTTCCTTTTTCTTTGTGTGTTTGTGTGATTTTTATTTTTCTCTTGAGTCAATTTTTCCTTATTTCTTTTATCTCTTGATTTTTCTGTTTATTATTTTTGCTGTTTGTATTTCCCTGGACTATTCTGGACTTGTTTTGGATTTTTCGGGACCTCTCTGGACATTTTCAGAATTTTCCTGGACTTTTCTGGTATGTTTGCTACGCCGAGCACTCAAAGATGCATTTGACGGCGATGATTGGGGAATGTCTGAGTTAGATGTGGCGTCTAAGGTGGCCCTACACCTTCAGTGGAGCGCACAGAAGAGCTCTGCCAGATCCGCGTTGTGGGTAGGTGGCCTTGTATCTATGATCGCCCGGAGAGTGGGGATCAATTTGGGGATGAGCTGGGGCGCTGTAGACGGCAGTACAGAGCTAGACTTGGAGACTCTTTTCCTGAAGAGAGCGATCGAGAACCCCGCTCGCACACGATACGCGTGGAAGTATCTGGACGAGGACGCCACGCCACGGACAGCCACTCTACCCATGACTGAGCTTCCCCCGCTGACTACGGAGGGCCTCTACTTTCGGGTGACACCACAGCGTACCCCGAGGAGACGCCAGACAGACCTCCTGCCCCGCATCTAGACCATGATGCTGCCGGAGACATACCAGAGCATGATACCGCGACCGACGACCCGGTTGAGCATATAGCCGAGCCGAGCCAGCCTAGGATGAGCCGCAGGAGACGCAGAGAGACATCGGGAGCTTCCTCTTCCTCGACACACGCCACGCAGGCAGACATTCAGGGATTGCAGGATATGATGCTCCATCAGTTCAGCGCCGTGAACACTCGACTCGACCACCTGGAGCGACGCATGGGCACCCAGGAGCAGTACATGACCGTCTTACAGGAGTTCCTGATGTCCATGACGACGGAGACAGCACCAACACCACGCACCGCAGCCCCACCGCTGAGAGACACCGACCACATGGACACCGAGGATGGAGCCCAGTAGAGCTCTCGAGCAGATGCATCAGGACCTTTTTCTTTCCCTTTCTTTTTTTTTTTCTTTTTCACTTTTGCATTTTCGGACCTATGACATGCGTTGTTATTTTGCTATGTTGTCTTGTACGCTTAACTGTTGTCGGATTCACTTGGTCTTTCTGTGTTTTAAGCTCTTATCTAAGGTTGAATCCCGACTCGGAACAAAAGACAACACACACTGTGGAATACATCAAAAGTGGAATGCAAGGAGGCACATTTCGACCTTGGGCACCAAGGTTACACATTAACCCTCCTCCACTTCGATCATATTCTTTCATATTCCACATATCCACCCCTTTGGATTTGTGTGACACCGAGGACAGTGTCTCGTTCAAGTCTGGGGGGTGCGCATCTAACATCGCTTCAAGTCCCTTTTAGAGTGCATTCATACATTCACTTGCATACAAAAAAAAATGATTTCTCACTATAGATGCATTCCACACTTGCATTTCTTGCACTTGTACATATAGATACCACCTAGCCTTGCATTGCATTTGTTACATATAGGTCTAGAGCATGTAGAAGCATATGCATTGCATAAACCGTTTTGAGTTGAAATTGGTCGATGATGAGATGATGGCGATAGCTGCTTAGAGACTGCTTAGCGATTTGGACTTAGACCTCTAG
>NW_010971683.1:352839-353086 GCF_000463585.1 Tarenaya hassleriana
AACTCGGGATATCACCTCCCTTAGCCCCTGCTTAAAAAAAAAAAAAGAAAAAAAAAAAAAAAAAGAGAGAGACTAAATAGCTTAGAGTAGAAGAACGGTAAATAGGTTTAGGAGAGTGCTTGGAAGTCGGAATTACTCTTGTGGCAGACTTTGGACGACATAGAAATCTCATACTTAGGAAAGTTTAGCTGATAAGAGAGGATAGCTAGAGTAGCCTAGATTCGATTCTACTCCCATAAGTTGAGCA
>NW_010971683.1:353235-360728 GCF_000463585.1 Tarenaya hassleriana
GGAACGGACGGACTGAGTGCACAGACCCGACAGACCACAAGACAGTCCTGCGAACTACACATCAGAACGGACGGTCTGGATCACAACGCAGAACGGACGTTCTACACTGCAGAACGGACGGTCCATGGTTTCAGAACGGACGGTCTGCAAAGCTGGAACGGACGGTCTGACGAACTTAACTAACCTGGAACGGATGGTCCACTTGACAGACTCCGCGAAAGCTACGCCGTTTGGCCATTCTTTTCGGGTTTTTGAGGGGAAATGAAAAAGGAGAACCCAAAGTTTGATTGGGGGCCGAAATAGAGACCTTGGGGAGAGAAAAGGAGAGCTCTTGGAGGCAAAAGAAGAAGGAGGAAACTCCATTGAAGATTGAAGATTTCTTGAGCATCTCTCTACTCTCTCTCTATGATTTCTGCACTTTACTCTTGTTTTGCTTTGTTCTTGAACATGAGTAGTGAGTAGTTTCTTGTTGTGGGAAGAGGGATTAGCCCTCATGTAAGGGTGCTTGTATTCATCTTGGACCCAAGATTATGCTTTGTTTATGCTTTCAAATCCTTGCTTTGAATGAAATTTGTGTTCTTGAAGTTTATCTCTCTTGAATGAATGTTTAGAGAAATCTTGGATTTGTTCAATTGGGTGATGCAATTGCTTGGGTTTTGATTGTTAGAGGTTGATTGAATGGTATTTAATGTTACCCATTGGATGAGAATCTTGTGGGTAGATTTTAGGATTGTGAATTACATGGAGACATGACCTAGGGCCGAAATCTTGAAGGAGAAAGAAGGAGTTTGCTTTGGCTTGAAGATTGAAGATTCTATTGAGCACCTCTAGCTATTTTGGTGTTCTTGAACATGGTTTGTGAGTAGTTTTCTTGTTGTGGGATGAGGGATTAGCCCTCATGTAAGGATGCTTGTATTCACCTTGGACCCAAGATTATGCTTTGTTTATGCTTTCAAATCCTTGCTTTGAATGAAATTTGTGTTCTTCAAGTTTATCTCTCTTGAATGAATGTTTAGGGAAACCTAGGATTTGTTGAATTGAGTGATGCAATTGTTTGGGTTTGATTGCTAGAGTTTAATGAATGGTGTTTAATGCTTCCCATTGGATGAAAATCTCTTGGGTAGAATTTATGATTGAGAATTTCATGGAGACATGGATTCTTGATTCTTGGTGCATTCATTGAAATGGGTTGAGATTGAATGCGAAGAAATTCGGTTCAATTCAATCTAGGATCGTGACAAGGGAATTTAATGCATTCTGGAATTTCACTCTAAGCCACGAAAGTGGATAGAGTACTCTCTTGGATAACGGGTTTTCGGTTTGAGAGAGCCGAACCCGACCTTAGTCTTGGAATCCCTCACTTTAGAACAAGCATGATCTAGGTCCAATATTTCCTTACGGCATCCTTGCATGATTCGGTGAAACCCGATTCCCATAACCTTTCCCATCGATTATCTCCTCTTGAATTGTGATTGTCTTTGATTTTACTTTCTTTCTTTTAATTTTCTGCAACTTACGAAAACCAACAAAAACAATTCTCCGATTTTATTTTCTCCATTTTCCTAGTTTTAGTCGATTCCTAGCTTAACCGCTTAAGTCCTTGTGTTCGACCCCGGTACTACGACATCCGTATACTTGCGGATTAGTTGTGTGTCGGGTATAAATTTAAAGCTCGTCACGCAAGTGATCACCCGACGGCTAAATCTGTCTTTGATCCATCCTCAATTATTTCGTCGCCATTGTCCTATGGATTGTTCCTCGTTATATTCGTCGATGGTACGATGGACATTTTCGTCGCCTTGTGATGAATCACTGACCATTTATCTTGTCCCTTCTAAAAACGAAAATGCGATGGATTTTGCATCGCCATAATGATGGAACACGATGGAATGTTTGTCGTCGTAATGATGGAAACTCGATGGATTTTTCATCGGGGATACCGTCAGATGGGATTGAGTACACAGATGCAGCAAAGTTGACTCAGGTTTTTCAAAAATGCGATGGAAGGTCCCCCGCTATAATGATGGAAACTCGATGGAGTTTTTGTCGGTAATTCCGATTGCGTTTCGACCGTATAGTCGTCGCAATCTCCGACGGAATAATCTGTCAGAATTTAGGACGGAATTCCGATGCTGTGTAGCCATCGCTAATGTGCGACTGATGCCCAATTGAACTCGGTTTGCTACAACCGTTTGTGGATAGAAAATGTTCTGTAGCAATACGTTGGAAATGAGATTTTCCGACAGAATTCACCGTTATTTCTGACTGATAAATTTGTCACTTTTACGAGTGTTTTTTTATAGTGGCATATATAAAACCGAATTCAAATAAAATTAAATCAGATAAAATCAAATCTGAATAGAACGAAATAATATATAAAACCGAATAAATATTTTCTAAAATTATAATAAACGAACTCGAATATAACTGAACCGAATCGATATAAAACAAAATGGATATATTTTTATAAAATATTATTAATATATAACCCATTTTGACGAGAAGGCATAACATTATATATATATATATATATATAATATGTATATTTGAAATGAAAAGAATATCTATATTTGAAATGTCCATTATCTCCGAAAGGACAACGTACATTTTTGGATATGAGAAAAATAAAAGTATAAAGAAATGGAAAAACCTATAAAATACATATATATATACATGTATACATGTATACATAACATATCACTACAAAAAACACTCACTTTTCCGACGGAATAATCCGTCGCATTAAAGAGGAATTTCCGTCGGTATACCTGGTTTGCGACGGACACCGACGGAATAAGTTCCATCCGTTAATGATTGTCGCAAACATATCCCGGTCATGCATCCGTCGCATAGTTGGGACGGAAAAAACCCATCGTAAGTCAGTCGTTTTTAGCGACGGAATATTCCGCCGGTCAAAGCAACGACCTAACCGTCGCAATGTAGTCGATATGATCGACGAAAACTCTATCGTTTTTCCATGGTAAACGCGGCGGAAAATCCGTCGTTCAGTCGTCGCTTTTACCGACGGAATCTCCGTCGTAATTCCGTCATATGTTGCGACGGATCTTCCATCGCACACTGGTCGCAAAGAGGGACGGGAGGATTGGTCGGATATTAGTCGCAAATTAGCGACAGCCGTTAACGACGGATTTATCCGTCGGTATAGCATGGCGACGAGTTTTTCCATCGCTACGTAGCTACGGAAAGCGACGGAAGATTTCCGCAGGATTATTCCTTATGCGACGAATTATTCCGTCGCAAAGTTATTTTATTCGAAAAAAATAAAAATTTCGTTTAAAAAAAATAATTATACAATAATATTATAAAAAACCGAAATTGTTTTATATATTACAAAATTGAAATCTAACGAAATAAATTGTCTGGGAAATTATCCGGAAATCATCGAGATTTTGCGGATCGAGATTTTGCGGATGTTGCTCGTCTTGATGAACCGATGGACGGGGATTGACGCCGGGACTCGGAGCAGACGAACCGGCGTAATCGGTCGGAGGCATAAAACGTTGCATCATCTCCTCTAACCGAGCGATCTTCGCCTGAGCTGCATCAAACTGAGCAATCTTTTCCCGAGCAACTATACGTTCCGCAGAAGTCTCCTCGTGTTTTCTCTTCAGCTCTTCGACTTCACACGTCAGAGATACATGACGTACCACGGAAGACGAAGATTCTGTTGGGTTTCCTGGGATCTCATGAGCGAATCTAATTCCTAAGAGATCGATTCTAGGGTTTGCGCAGCGGATGTAAAACAAAAATTTAATGAAACCCTAGAACCATGCTGCTATTGAATTGTAGAAACATAAGAACGCTTACCTCAATCGATCCGGGGCCTGTATCAATTGAAGAATTCGTCTGATCACGAAAGGGAGGAAGATTACCTCGCCCTCTACACGTATCCACACCTCGGATGGATTCCAACACCTTGGAACTTGTCTGCTAGGACTAGAGATCTCGATCTCTCTTGTGTGCAAGGTTTTTGGAGGCTTAGGGTTTTATTTTTCAAAGCTTAGAATCTAATTCTAAACTGAAAAATATGTCTTAATTTTTCTTCTTCTTTTTCTCCTTTGTTTTTTCTTATTTTAAAACCCTAGAAGACATTCTCCTTATATAGACTCTCCAAAAATCCTATTTTTACAAGGAATAGATTACTAGGAATCCTAATCAAATTAGGTTTCCTAAACCTATTAGAATTCTAATCTCATTAGGTTTCCTAGATGTAATAGAATTCTAATCTCATTAGGATTCCTATACATAATAGGATTCCTAATCCCATTAGGATTCCTATTCCAATTAGGAATCTCAATCCAATTAGGATTCCTAATCGGGATAATTTAGCACACGTACTTGTCCATCCCTATTGTGTGTGACCCTGTAGGCTCATCCGGAATAGCAGTAAAACGCAGAATCTCCATTCCGATAATACAAGTCATAGGCGGTCTCTAACAAGACACTATGACTACCTATCTCGAATAGAGTTTGTTTGTGATCATACGAAAGCCAGTGATGATTCCGACTGATGATCCTTTTGTATCGCGATATCATATGTCGAACATAAGGCATGGACAAGCCACCTTATCTGATTCGACTGCTTTCTCGTTCACTGAGTTCGACTGTCTGAAATAGACGACGTTCGTCTATAGTGCGGCCACACATTTCTACAGTCTTGCTCACACGAGGGGCCCAGCGATATCTCTCTCTTTTACGAGAGGTACAAATCCCGTCTTGACTATCTACAATCCAGTACATGATTCGTTTCGTACCTGATACACGCCTTTATAGTCCTCCTGTTACGCAGGACGTTTGACGTAATCAAAGCACGCAACTCCTCATGTTGGATTCTGTAGATATCTCAGGTCTTAGGATCCAATCATAGAATCGTCGTATGAGATTCAAGTCATGACGCTAGTCCATGTGACAATCTCATGCGGGTCAGTCCAGTATTCCGTTCTGCAACGAATACCTATGATTGTGATCGTATCCAATACCTATGATCATCTATGTGATCATCAATCACACATCATACTAGTCTTATTATGTCGTTATTCCCATAACGACACAAGACTAGGGAGTTTAGTATCATTCATAATGATACATGGATTTCATAACAGATCTAGCATGCAAGAACATGTAATGAATAAAATACTCTCATAAAAACACATAGAAAGTATCAATACATCGAATGTATCTGAACAAAGTTCATAATCAGTACATCATAGAGCACTAAACCAACAATCTCCCACTTGCTCTAATCATGAACTGCTAAACATCTAATGCCCATATCCCTAACATGACCCTCATGCTTCGACGAAGGGAGAGGCTTCGTCAACGGATCGGCAATGTTGTCATCTGTCGACACCCTGCAAATGTACACGTCTCCTCTGTCTATAATCTCCCAGATAAGGTGAAATCGTCTGAGTATGTGCTTGGATCGTTGATGGGATCTGGGTTCTTTCGCTTGTGCGATCGCTCCATTGTTGTCACAATACAGAGCAATGGGGCTATCAGCACTAGGAATGACACCCAAGTCGCCAACAACCTTCCTGATCCAAACAGCTTCCTTTGCTGCGCCCGATGCTGCAATATACTCAGCTTCTGTAGTAGAATCGGCAACGGTCGCTTGCTTGGAACTCTTCCAGCTAACAGCGCCACCGTTTAAGCAGAAAACATAGCCAGACTGCGATCTGTAGTCATCCGGGTCTGACTGAAAACTAGCATCGGTGTAACCCTTTACAGCGAGCTCGTCTTCCGACCCACCGTATACCAAGAACACATCCTTAGTCCTTCTCAAGTACTTCAGGATGTTCTTGACGGCGATCCAGTGCGACTCACCTGGATCTGACTGGTATCTACTCGTAATGCTCAACGCGTAGGATACATCCGGTCGAGTACAAAGCATGGCATACATGATGGATCCAATTGCCGAAGCATATGGAATCCGATCCATGCGTTCTCGCTCATCAGGTGTCGTAGGACACTGACTCTTGCAGAGAACTGTGCCACTGCTCATCGGTAAGGTTCCTTTCTTGGAATCTTGCATCTTGAACCGTTTCAAGACCTTATCGATGTAAGTACTCTGACACAATCCTAGAAGACGCCTCGATCTATCCCTATAGATCTTTATGCCTAGAATATAGGCCGCTTCTCCTAGGTCCTTCATAGAAAACTGCGTTCCTAGCCAAGACTTAACATCTTGCAAGGTAGGAACGTCATTCCCTATAAGGAGAATGTCATCCACATACAGCACCAGAAAAACTACTGTGCTCCCACTAACCTTCTTGTAAACACATGGCTCGTCTTCGTTCTGTGAGAAACCAAACTTTGTGATTGTCTCATCAAAGCGAAGGTTCCAGCTCCTCGAAGCCTGCTTCAGTCCATAAATGGACCTCTGAAGCTTGCACACCATCCTCGGGTTCCTCGGATCGACAAAACCTTCGGGTTGTGTCATGTACACATCCTCGGTCAAATTCCCGTTAAGGAACGCGGTCTTGACATCCATTTGCCATATCTCATAGTCATAATATGCGGCTATGGCAAGTAGGATCCTGATGGACTTCAGCATAACTACGGGCGAAAAAGTCTCATCATAGTCAATACCATGAATCTGACGGAATCCTTTCGCCACAAGTCGTGCCTTATACGTGTGCACGTTGCCATCCATGTCGGTCTTCTTCTTGAAGATCCACTTGCATCCGATGGGTTTTATCCCTTCAGATGCATCAACCAGAGTCCATACTTGGTTGTCTGACATGGATTGCATCTCGGACTTCATAGCCTCGCGCCATTTCTCGGAGTCCGGATTCGCCATAGCCTCTGGGTATGTGGAAGGCTCGACATGTTCTAATAACATGAGTTCCTCATTCCCAGTCACGAGAAATCCATATCTCGTTGGCTCTTGGCGAATCCTGCCTGATCTCCGAGGTTCATTCGTCGAAGGTTGAGTCACAACCGGGAGTGAAACATGTTGAACTTCTTCAACTTGTTCACTCGGCTCAGCGTCTACTTGCTGCTCTCGAACTTCCTCAAGTTCGATCCTACTCCCACTGACTCTTTTGGAGACGAACTCTCGTTCCATAAAAGTCGCATTCCTGGCAACGAACACTTTGTTATCTGCTGGAATATAGAAGTAGTAACCCTTAGTCTCCTTAGGGTAGCCTACAAATAAACACTTATCAGATTTGGAGGATAACTTATCAGCCATCTGACGCTTCACGTAAGCGTCGCAACCCCAAATTCTGACAAACGACAACGCGGGACGCTTCCCCGTCCATATCTCATATGGCGTCGTTTCAGCCGACTTCGTTGGACTTCAGAAGATCTGTCTGACTCATCATAGACCAAACCATGTCTAACAGTGTTCGGTTCCTCCGTTCAGACACGCCGTTCCATTGTGGCGTTCCAGGAGGAGTTAATTGTGATACAATACCACAATCAACCAGATAGTCAGTGAACTCTTGGCTCATATACTCGCCACCACGATC
>NW_010971683.1:360869-387467 GCF_000463585.1 Tarenaya hassleriana
TCTCCCCTGTTCTAGGACGTGGCTAGGGCTTTTTTATAACCCTAGGGTGGCTCCCCAGAGTTCTAATCCCATTCCAATGCTGAAAATCGCGAATTAGGGTTTCTGGTTGGATCCGGACCGATTCCAGGTGGATCCGGACCGGATCCAGATTCCTGGGGTCAAATTCTGCGTCCTTGATCCGGACCGATTCCAGCCGGAATCGGCCCTGCACCGGCAGTTTTCTGGTCTTCACGAATTCGCTCATAACTCTCTGCTCCGGTGTCGGATTTACGCGATTTTGGTGTCTACGCGAAGCTCTTGAAGTGCTCTTTCCAATGGTACAAGTCTCGCACGATTTGGACTTCTGTAGAGAAAGTTATTGATGTCGCAACATGAGTACCTCATCCGGACTTCTCCTTTAACGCTCCAATTAGTTCCTTTTCGAGTCCAATCATCTCCGAAACCTGTAACTCTGCAAAACTAGAGCACAACCGGGTTTTGTATCCTAACACGCCTAGAATGCCTATGAATGCATGTGATTATCCTATAAAACCTAGACAAACTCTCATCAAAATATAGAGAAGAATAGGAGTTATCAGCAACCCTCGCACATTTCCACAAATATGCGAGGCGCTTCCAGTATCGAATACCCACGACGTAGAAGTAAACAAATTAGCCTCTATAACGAAGACACCAGAAGTCAAAGCTTCTTTAAGCTTCTTCTTTTCCTGATCTTCCAGGTAGAGTCTACAATTTCTGTTCCAATGCCCAAAGGCATGACAGAAATAACACTCTTCATTTTTGGACTTAGGCTTAGGTTCAATGACAACGCTTGTCACTTTCCTATTGCCCTTGCTCTTGGAACGCTTCCTATTGCTGTAATTCTTTCCAACAACTATCATTTCACTCTTTCTGTGGCTCTCAGCTTTCTTTTGGAATGACGCATTCAACTGATCAACTATCAAAGAATCGTCCATGTCCTCTAATCGCTTACGCAATTGTGAGGTCATGTTTCCAAATGTCAAGCTAGACTTGTCCGGATCATCATCCACATGCTTCCAATAAGCATCAATGATCGATCTAGAAGCCATGGTTAGAGTCTTATCCTTCATAAGGATAGATCGCATCGTCAACTTCGGTACAATACCGGTTAACGCTATGTCCTACAGAAAAAGACAAAACAGAACGAAAAACCACATCTACATGCAGATTCTATCAATGATCCACTACCAGCTAGTCCATCATCAATCAGTGTCAATCTATCTATGATCCACTACCAGCTAGTCCATCATCAAACAATGACAACACAGATGCAAAGATAAGCTATATTCCCATAAAGAAAACTAACCCTACAATAATTTTCCATATGGGACTAAGATCCGTATTTCACACAAGAATAAATTGTTACACCTATCCTTATGCTATTTAGGTAGACATCTAATGTCAATCATATCTAATATGACTCTTAGATCCTTTATGAGACTATGATATCAAATATCATTGCATACTCGTCTCATCTGTACCATTAAGTCTCAAGTCAAACTTGACAACTTAACCCAAGATAAACCATATTCAAGCTGTAGGAACCACGATTTCCTACCCTGCCTCACAAAGATAATCCGGCACGCTCAGCTTTGGCATGACCCGTGTTACGGACGATCGATGCCTTGACAAGCGCTCTAGTAATGGGAGGTACACACTTAGCATTACATGAATAAGGGATTTTCGAAACCGCACCTAGATCAAGCATCTACTTTCAAGCTATGAGAACCACCATTTCTCCATCTTGCCTCACCAAGATAATACGGCACACCCAGCTTTGGCATGGCCCATGACACGTACGATCGAGGCCTTGACAAGTGCTTTACTCATAGAGCTCCTAGATCTAACCGGTTTCTGTGCAACGATTGTACATATCAAGGATCAACAATTATTCCTTGATCAGATGTATTACATAATCTGAATAGACCAACCATTCGATTATGTAATCCCAATCTCGAAGCTCCCACTCAATCAAGCATATCCAATATCTTGATTAAGTTACATGCATTCATTCACTAGGGACCATCCATAAGAACAAATCATGTCTATTTTGAGTTACAGTTGATCAGATTAAGCAACGGTTGCGTAATCAGACCTAGAAAACGAAAAATTGCGGAATCTGGACTTCGGACCGTCCGTGCCAGGTGTGGAACGGACGGACCAGCCTTGGAGAACAGACGGAACGGACGGTCTACGACAGTAGAACGGACGGTCCGCTCTTTGCCATGGAACGGACGGTCTGTGCGACAGAACGGACGGTCCGTACTTCGCAGAACGACCGGTCCAGTCACAGAACGGGACGGTCTTGCCTCATCAGCTGGAACGGACGTTCTGACACTCAGACCGTCCGGTCCAGACCTGAAAATCGAGGTTCAACCTTCCGTTCCGTAGCTTCAGTCCGCCACCCCGGACCGTCCGGTCTGGCTAACCCAGAACGGACGGTCTAGGGTTCTTGAACGTGATCAGATCACGTTCTACCGTGTTCTCGGCCCCGATCAGACCCGAAACTGATCCGAATTCTCCTGTGAACCCAAAATTCGAACTCCTGCACTCTATGCAACATGAAACATGCAATCTACACTAGATTCAATCATCAAACATGCATAGAAATCAAAGCAAACATGGATTCAAACAATTCAAATCCTAAAACATGCGTGATCGGGTTCTACGAAATCAAAACAGAGCAACCAGGCTCTGATACCACTGTTGGGTTTCCTGGGATCTCATGAGCGAATCCTATTCCTAAGAGATCGATTCTAGGGTTGTGCAGCGGAAGTAAAACAAAATTTTATAAAACCCTAGAACCATGCTGCTATTGAAAACGTAGAAACGTTAGAACGCTTACCTCAATCGATCTGGGGCCTGTATCAACTGAAGAATTCGTTCGATCACGAAAGGCAGGAAGATTACCTCGCCCTCTACACGTATCCACACCTCGGGATGGATTCCAACGATTGGAACTTGTCTGCTAGGACCCGAATCTCTATTCGATATGTGCACCGAGAAATCTCGAGACTTAGAACTCGTTTTTGGATCTCCAAAAACCCTCTCTTTTCTGCCAAAAGTCGGCTGCTCAAAGTCTCTCTCTAATTAGGGTTCTAATCTCTTTCTTATAAAGTGATTTAACCCTAATTCGGTTTAATTTCGGAAAAACTGAAGCCCGGAACGGACGGTCCAGAGATACACGCGGACCGTCCGTTCCAGCACGTGGAACGGACGTTCCGCTCACGTGGACCGTCCGGTCTGGTTCGGGCGGACCGTCCGTTCTGGACTTTCTGGTCCGTCCGTTCCAGCCCCTTCCGTCTCGGTTTTTCATCGTTTTCTCTCGTGCATTTGTCCTTCCCTGCGTGTGTGACCCTGTAGGCTCATTCGATATAGCAGTATAACCCGAAATCTCTATTTCGGATATACAAGTCATAGGCGGTCTCTAGCAAGACACTATGACTACCTATCTCGAATAGAGTTGGTTCGTGATCTTACGAACACCAGTGATGATTCCGGCTGATGATCCTTTTGTATCGCGATATCATATGTCGAACATAAGGCATGGACAAGCCACCTCATCTGATTCGACTGCTTTCTCGTTCACTGAGTTCGACTGTCTGAAATAGACGACATTCATCTATAGTGCGGCCACACATTTCTACAGTCTCGCTCACACGAGGGGCCCAGCGATATCTCTCTCTTTTACGAGAGGTACAAATCTCGTCTTGACTATCTACAATCCAGTACATGATTCGTTTCGTACCTGATACACGCCTTTATAGTCCTCCTGTTACGCAGGACGTTTGACGTAATCAAAGCACGCAACTCCTCATGTTGGATTCCGTAGATATCTTAGGTCTTAGGATCCAATCATGGAACCGTCATATGAGATTCTAGTCATGACGCTAGTCCATGTGACAATCTCATGCGGGTCAGTCCAGTATTCCGTTCTGCAACGAATACCTATGATTGTGATCGTATCCAATACCTATGATCATCTATGTGATCATCAATCACACATCATACTAGTCTTATTATGTCGTTATTCCCATAATGACACAAGACTAGGGAGTTTAGTATCATTCATAATGATACATGGATTTCATAACAGATCTAGCATGCAAGAACATGTAATGAATAAAATACTCTCATAAAAACACATAGAAAGTATCAATACATCGAATGTATCTGAACAAAGCTCATAATCAGTACATCATAGAGCACTAAACCAACAGATTCGTCACCACCCCTGAGCTGACTCGCCAACGCACCAATCCCGTAAATCCGACCTTTCGCATCGGGAGGAACGACCTTCCAAACAATATGTGTGTATAATATGGTATTGTATGTGTGTAAGTATATAGGTATGAATATTTATGTGTGTATATATATATAAATAAGAATTTATGTTTTTTAAACTATGCAAATTCAGAATCTCTTCACCGGACTCCGTTCAATTTTAAATTACATTACAATCCATTTTGAAAGTTGATGTATTTTTTATACTTTGTAAAGTTATATATTTTTTTTTTAAATTAAGAGTGTATTTTTTCCGTGCATGTTGAGAAATTTGTGTTGTGTTCTAAGATATTTTTAATAAAAGAAAATATATCCAAATATGACAACAAATAAGACCAGTATGTATGGATTGATTAGATCCTCAAGTTTTCAATGTTATTTGGTCTAATTAGATACAGGAACTGAAACCTGCGGACTATATATCGATCAACTGAAAACCCGAGACCCAAAATTTATTGGACTATAGATAAAGAGAGCATAACAAAATGATAATGGGATCAAATTAAAATAGTTCCGCTATGAACTCTTATTACATATCAAATCATGATAAGGTCTCGGTGGAGCTTAGACGGCTTCTAGTTCGCCCTTTATCCGGATATCTCATTTGGGAAATGATGTTTATCAGGATTCAGACCGGCTAGGAATTTTTTTCCTCTCCAAAATCGGAATTGAAAACACCATGTGGTTCATCAGGGTTTGGACCGCTTGGAACCAATCTCTTCGCTCCAAAATCCGAACTAAAAACACCGTGCGGTTCATCAGGGTTCGGACCACTTGGAACAAGTCTCTTCATTACAAAATCCAAACTAAAAACAGTATGTGGTTTATCAAGGTTTGGACCGTTTGGAACCATTCTCTTCACTTTGTAATTCGAAGTAAAAATAGTATGTGGTTCATCGGGGTTAGGACTGCTTAGAACCAAACTTTTCACTCTGAAATCCGAACCAAAAACGTCGTGCGGTTCATCGGAATTCGGATCGCTTGGAACCACTCTTTTCACTTTGAAATCCGAACTAAAAACCTGTGGTTCATCAGGATTTGGACCGCTTGGAACCAATCTTTTCACTCCAAAATCCGAACCTAATATTGCATTCAGTTCACGAGAAGCCAAAGACAACGTAAGCAAGAGAAATTGAGAAATCACAATTCCAAAGAAAAACTTCATTTTGTTGTTGTTGTTGTTTTTTTAATTGATTTCTTGATACATATAGAGGAGCTTTATATAAGGTTTGGGTTGTACATATCTTTGTTGTATATTGTAGAAATAGAAGATTATTGCAATATCGTGTTATGTTTATTTCAGAATGAAATAAAAAATTGCCAATATAATTAGATTCTCTCCTATTTAATTGAAATCTTCTTTAAAATATTAAGTAAAAATTTAAATCGGATCGAATTTCCTCTTTAAGTCAACTGAATTTCTCTTTAAGGGAAAATGACATTTTCTTCACGAATTTAACCAAATATGATGATTATATATGGTAATTATAGTAATTACCTAACTAATGTATTAGTTAAAAGAATCCGGAAAATTTTAACGAAAATGATGATTATATATGTAATTACTGTTAATTTTAACAATTCGTGTTGACATTTGAGAAATTTTGAATTCAAATTTAGTTTCTTGTCAAATAAAAAATATGTGTATGAAAAGGTCACATTTGCCTAAATCGTGTAGAAAAATATTATTTTTCCCAAATATTAAGTAAAATTATAAATCAGATTGAATTTCCTCTTTAAGTCAATTGAATTCATCTTTAATATATGTAATAAATTTGCATAATAAGTTAATGGGATAAAGATTATTTAATTCAAACCTTCTTTAAAATATTAAGTAAAATTTTAAATCAGATCGGATTTCCTCTTTAATATATTTAATATATATAGTAAATTTAAATATTCTGATTAGGTATTATTATATCTAGTAAATTTGTGCGTGGCAGAAATAATACGCATGAACTTGCATGTATACTCGTGTATAACAAAATCTAGTGGTTATTTTGATTTGTTTAAACCTGTAAATATATAAACCAAATTAGGAAAAGAAAACATCTTAAAATTCGAAATGAACATTAAGCGGAAATAAAATTCTGATGGATATTTTCCGAAATAAAAATTGAATATATAGATATATATATAAACACAGATTTATATTAAGAAAAATATTTTTTTAACGTCTCAAAAAGATTTGTCTTTACATTCATCAGTCATCATTTGTTGTTTTTGGTTGGCTAGTTACTTCCAATAGAAGAAGAATGGAACGATATATAGTTATGTCCAACGCAAATCTCAAAGTCTATTAGATATATACTAGGTGAGAAAATTTTAAATCAGATCGGATTTCCTCTTTAATATATTTAATATATGTAGTAAATTTAAATATTCTAATTAGATATTATTATATCTAGTAAATTTGTGCGTGGCAGAAATAATACACACGAATTTGCATGTATGCTCGTGTATAACAAAATCTAGTGGTTATTTTGATTTGTTTAAACCTGTAAATATATAAACCAAATTAGGAAAAGAAAACATCTTAAAATTCGAAATGAACATTAAGCGGAAATAAAATTCTGATAGATATTTTTCGAAATAAAAATCGAATATATAGATATATATATAAACACAGATTTATATTAAGAAAACTATTTTTTTAACGTCTCAAAAAGATTTGTCTTTACATTCATCAGTCATCATTTGTTGTTTTTGGTTGGCTAGTTATTTCCAATAGAAGAAGAATGGAACGATATATACTAGGTGAGAACCGCGCATTGCGCGGTTTAAATTGACTAATATTTTATCTGAATCAGTTATGCTATACATAAATCTTTTTATCAAGATCTGAATAAAAAAAACCGATACTTAGAATTAGAATTTCAAAACAAATTGTTGATATCGAACTTATAAATCGCATCGATAACGATACATATATTTTTACTATATAGCACATACATATATACATATATATATATATATATAAATTTAAAATTTAAAGTAAATATAAAAAATGCATACATACATACACAAATATAAACACATATACATGCTAATAAGTAAAAATTAGAATTATATGCATATATATATACATACATACATACAATCATATAAAACACAAATATACCGTTATATACATATATACATACATATATATATATACATATATACATATATATATGTACGCATACATATATACATATATATGTACATATATTTAGTTTTCCTTTTTACTTATATATGCATGCATAACCAAATATAAAATAAATAAAAAATTAAAAAATTAGAAAATTAATCGGGAATATATCAAATATACCCTTAAAATGCTACCTTTACTTCATAGTCTACTCTCCAAAAAATAAATCTAAAAAAACTAAAAGTTAAAATGAGTTAAAGACATATATATCCCTGGATTTTAAGAGAAAGACGAAAAGGACCATGTTTTTTCAATTAAAATACAACTAAATTTTTTAAGAATTAAAAAAAAACTACTTTCTCTCTCTCCCTTGGTAAACTCCCAATCTCCCACTCTCTCTTCTGTCGAACTCTCTCTCCTTCAGTATTTCGAAAATCTCCCTCTCTTGTTCGATTTCTCTCTTTCAATTTTCAGAAACTGAGGTCATTTTCCTTGCAATTTCGGTATCTCGGTATCTCTCTTACGATTTGTGTGAAAAATAAAACACCCATGGATCCAATAACACATGTGCCTTCTGTTTCGTCTTCGTCTGTGTCTCAGACGACATTATATCAAAAATACCCTTAATTTGCTATTTCTACTTCAAGACCTACCCTGGTCACATGTGACCAATGTGACCGAAATATAGTATGGTCACATTTTGATTTTTATCGATTATAACATTAAATTTATGGTGATCACACTAATTCATTATGTTCATACCTTGTATATCTTACTAATCATTTGATTAAAACATCATAAATTTAACGTTATGAACAATGAGATCAATTTGTGACCACACTATATTTCGGTCACATTGGTCACATGGTCACAAGGGTAGGACTTGAAGTAGAAATAGCAAATTAAGGGTATTTTTGATAATGCCCCGTCTCAGACTGGTTCATCTTCGTCATCGTCGGACAAAGATCTCCCATTAGAAACGGTAGGTTTTTTTGCATCTTCTTCTCCGTTTTTTTCTTCTGTGACCTGATCCTGGAATAAAATTATTAAACTTGTTGGATGGTTTGAGATTTCAAAATAGGAATTTAGAATTTAGGACTTTCGAAATTGAAAATTAGATTTTTGGGATTTCTGAATATAAAGTTACGGTTTTTTTGTTTTGAAATATATAATTTGGGTTTTAGGAATTCGAAATAGAAAGTTAGGGTATGAGTGTGGGATTTCGGAATACCTTGGCAAGTTTAATGATTTCCTAAGTCGCAAGATCATATGGGTCACAGGTCATATGGGTAACAGAGATTTATATGGTAATAGTATAATATAACTCACAACAACGCACACGAATCACACGGGTCATGGGTCACAGGTCACATGGATAACGGGTCACATGGGTCACGGGTCACATGGGTCATATCAGCCACATGTCCCAGGTCCCATGTCACAAAGATCACAATGACGAACAATTATTTTATTTTGCAGCTTTCATTTGTCTACAAATTCGAAGACATTCAGTTTTCTTCGAAGATCAATGCAAAGTGTTATCCCTATGAAACGCTGAAGACGCTTAAACAAGTATTAACACAGGATAAATGGACGTATTTCGAGAAAGAATCACAATTCCAACATCTATTCCACGCGCAATGGGAACCACAGTTAAAGATGCGCCTGTGGGAGTTCTCATTAACCGCTCTGTTAAAGCGGAAGATGAGAAAGAGTTGTGGTTCGTGCTCAATGGTGTGCCCGTGAGGTACTCGATCATTGAGCACGCACTTATATCTGGTTTGAACAAGGGAGCAGAATTCATGTCGATATGCGATGAGACCATACCACTGATCCGTGAAAAATTGGCTATCGATATATTTTGTAATGGTAAAATTGTGTACAACTAACCTGTTATTTATTGTGAACTCTTTCGTAGTTTGTAAACTCAGTTTTTGTAAACTCTTTCGTATTTTGAATTTTACTTTTACTTTTACTTGGAAATGAGAAAGAAAAAAAAAACATAAGTCCAATGGGTCACATGAGTCATGGGTCACACGGGTCACATGGGTCACGGGTCACGGGTGAGTGACATGGGTCACATGGGTCACATAGGTCAAATTTATCGAATTAGTGACTTGGCATGGTTATGCAGTGATTAATCATGGATTTTAACATCAATAACAACTTTAAAATCATGTTCGCTTCAATTTTCATATTCAAGTCACTCATGCCAATGTACTTCATAAGTGATACTAGTGTTTCATGACAACTTATGAACAAATTGTACTAATGTTCATACAACTCTTATTTATGTTAACGAATTTAACTTGCAGATACCATATTATCATTGTAAAACATCATATAAACCATTTTAACACTTTAAAATCGAGATTTGACCATGTTTTATAAGTGCCACTGAGTCAAGGGACACACGGTCACATGAGTCACATAGTGTAAAAATGTCTTCGGGTCACATAGGTCACGGGTGAGTCACATGGGTCACACAGTTCAAAACTTGTTTATATCTTTTCAAGATTTTAACACGGTACTAGTGCAAAAAAAATCACCTTATTCAAATAGATTGTCCTTCTAGAAAATGTATACAATCACATGGGTCACGAGAACTAAATGAAATCATACAATCATATTATTTATGCAATATCTTTATTTGTCCTTCTTTGAACGCTTTGTTCGCGGTTCGCCGGGGCCTGAAAACCGATTTTGTTTGGGTCTACAGGTTTTGTGTTTATCTTCCACAATCGGAGTTAATACCACGAGGTTTGCATCCCGTGGGTCGTCAATGATCCAATTACAACAATCAGAAAACCGGATAAACCGTTTTTTGATAAGCCAACCGCCATGTCTCCCGGAGAAAGTATGAAGAGCATAAGTCCGGTATAATATTGCCTATGTCAGTCTTGTGGACTGCTGCGATTGTGTGACTGCATGGATATTTGTCTATATCAAACATCTGACTCGATTTTTTCCCACAAAACACAGTAAACAACTCAAAAACAAGAAAAACCCCACAAAATAATAGTATTTAAGTCAAAACTTACCTATTTGCACTATTCTAGTTGATTTTCCGCTGATTTCCACGAGATTTGAAGCAGTTTCGCAAATTATCAAAGAGAGAGCAAGTAAATTGGATAAATGAAGCAAATATGAGAACACAGAGACCAAATCTAAAGGGAGAGCAACCAAATCAGAAGAGAGAGAGAGAGCAAATCGATGGGGGAGAGAGAGCATATCGGCGGCGGCGGAGACAGAGTAAAATTGGAGGAGAGAGAAAGCAAATTACAAGAGAACAAATGGAGGGAGAGAGCAAACGGAAGAGAGAGAACGCAAATGCCGGAGGAGAGAGAATGAAAAATATCGAAGGAGAAAGAAGAAAAGTGATAATGAGGAGAGAGAAATTTTATGAGAGAAATTATTATTTTTATTTATTTTAATTTTATTTGTTTTATAACATAAGGGTATAATGGAAATTGTACATATAAGAATGGTATATCTGAAGGGGGTATATTTTTTTTTTTTTCTGAAGGAAGGGTACACTATGAAGTACAAGTAGCATTTTTTTGATAATGCCCCAAATTAATCTATATATATATAGATATGCATGCATGCATATATACAAACATATATACATATAAGCATATATAATTTATCTTAATGTAATGTTTTTTATTGTATATATATACATATATACAAACACATTCATATATACATATATATACATGTGTATATATATATACACAAATATATATGCACAAATATACATACATGTAGATACATAAATAAAATATTAAATATAAAAAGTCAAATAAATACATATATACACATAAAAATATATACATATATAAACATACAGATAAAAATTAAAATATACACTCATATACGTAAAAATATATATACACATATGACATATCCATACAAACATATAAACATATACATACATACAAACACATTTATATATACACACTTATATACATAGACATATATATACGCATATACATATATACAAATATACATACTTATAGACACATAAGTAAAATATTGAAATTATAAATGAAATATAAATTATAAAAAGTGAAATATATACATACACATAGAAATATAAATACATATATACATATAAAATAAAAAAGTAAAATAAAAATATATACACATATATGCACAAATATATATGCTCATCCACACAAACATGTATACATATGCATTCAAACATATTAACATATACATACATATATATATATATATATATACATTGAGATATACACAAATATACATACAGACACATATATGGATATATTTAAAATAAAAGTAAAAAAAATGAAAATGCATGCATACTTACGTATATGCATGCATATATACATACACATAAACATATACATACATACAAAACAAAAGGTAAATAATATATATATATATATATATGTACACATACAAATATACATACATACACACATATACACGCATCCATATAAACATATATATATACACATGTATACAAAAACATTCATATATACACATATTGCATGGATATATGTATACATATACATTGATACATATACACAAATATGCATACATATTGACACATAAATAAAATATTAAAATTAAAAATAAAATATAAAAAATACATACATATGTACATACATACATACATATACACATTCATATATACATATATACATGAATAAAAAATACAATTAAATAATAAAATAAATAAGTACAAAAATGAATAAATAAATAAATCTTATCTTTCCTCTTTTTACCAAATCTCATCTTTTATTATTTTTTAATATATCCATATGTATGATAATAAAATACTCAAAAAATTGTTACCAAATCTTGAAATTTGTTACGAAATTCTACACGAGTTAATTGACATTAATATTCTCTGATTTCCATCATACATATACAGACACACAAATACATATATATATACACATACATATAAAATTATACACATATACATATATATATATATATATGCATATATATACATACATTTTCTTCTATATGAATTATAGAAACATCTACCATATAAATTATAGAACAATAAGCTTCACCATATGAATATCTCTAAAAACTAAAATGATTCTATCACGCAAAACGTAACTAATCTTAGATTCATGGTAATAATGAAAAACTTTGAAGCAAAACACTTTTGTATCTGATATAAGTTATTGTAATTCATCAAAAGAAACACTTGAAACTAAAATATAAAGACCTTCCATAAAAAAAACAGCTAACACATTTTCTCCTATTTGTATTCGAGAGCTTATACCATAGAGAACATAATCCAGAATCAAATCCAAAAGAAAAAAGATAAATCAAACTCTCGTATGAACAAAAATGAAAAGAAAGCATAGGACAAATAAAATAATATGCATACAACGGATGACTTAGCGGGAGATTTGTTATGCATGTAGGTGTGCATGTTGTGTTGTGCCTGATATGATGGGGTGGGAATGCAGATGATATCCAAAATTTATATTATTCATCAAACGCAGAATGATAGATATAGATGTTCAAGCATATTGGATAAATACTATGAATTCAACAACTTTTTTTTTCTTCAGATGACTTAAAAAAATTTAATTTATCTCATTTTATATATCTATCTAATATATATTCTATTATTTTATGATTAAAAATAAATAACTTTAAAACTAAAAAACAAATAAAATAAATATGAAATACAAAAGTGAATAATAACATTAATAAATAAATCTCTCTCTATATATACATATTCCGATTTGAATGATTCAAATTAAATATAAATTTTATTCAATATTTAAAAAAATTAATCTATTTTTATTATAAATAAAAAGAGTTGTAAAAAAATAATTAATTTTTTATCATATTTTTTTATAATTATAATTTTTTGTTTATATATTATTGTGTTAGAAATAAATTAATCTCATCTATATCTATGATTCTATATAATGCTTTATATAATGATACTGTTTTATGTTATGTATTTGGAGATTTATACATGTGCAATCATATAATATTATATATTTTGAACATTAGCCACAATTATGTATCATTAATTCAGCCCAATCAAATTATAGAAGCTATGTAATTTCTTATTTAAATTGTATATAGATAACACATACATACACGTACTAATTTCATACACATCTTAATTTCTTTTTCTCCGAAATGAAGCAGCCAATTGAGAGTCGCCCTGACCACTAATGCGACGTCGCATTTTCCGGTTGCCCGCTAGCTCGCCGCGAGCTCGTGCGTGTCCGGTACCAGACCCTTACCCATCGACGTCGGGAGGAAGTAATTTTCAAAACACAGTCAATGGCTTCCCTGCTTTTTTCAGCAGGGAAACCGCCGATTCAACATCGGAGCTCCGAAGAGCCGAGGCCGGGTCAGAATTCGGCGTTTTTCAACCTCCAGGAGCAGAATCTCAGCCTCGGTCTCCGAAATCTTCTGGCGCAACACATCGGTCGGAAGATCCAGATAACATCCACCGAGTCGACCAGCGACGGGCCGATCGAGAACTCGCGCGACGCAATCGGGGATTTAACGAATATCCTTCACTTCCTCCAAAAAAAACTCGAGAAGGGTCTCACGGTCTCGATCTGATCGAACTCCTGGAAATCTCTGCAACCCGCGTCTTCCTGGTTGCACGAACCGAAGATTATCACCATCGGCCATGGATTTGACAAGGCGTTGAAGAGACTCACGAGGCCGTGCACGCATGCAACCTAACCTTAAAATCGTCAGGAGAATCCCATATTTTTTGAGGATGAATCAACGGGAGGATAGGACAATGATTATTGAATAAATCAGACACTCATAGGATAAGATTTGACATTCTTCAACCAAAAAAAAATGGACCTTCTCCGAGATTAGAGAGATTGAAAAAGTTTTACCATTCACCATGTGCTTCTTCAACACAATTCTCTCTGCAACTTGTGGGATGCGAAAACATCGAAACCAAATCTACAGATACGACCGGTGACTCCATCTTTCATAATAACCGCTTCTAAAACCTCACCAAAATTCTGAAAATAGCTACGAAGACATCATCATTTCTCTCCCAAAATATCCCACGTCCCATCGATGAATAACCGGCATGAGTCCATTTCCCGATGACCCCAAGGGGGACGTTATATAGGAGGCGAGCCTTCTCGGGTTTTTTAGAATTCTAAGAGTTTTTTGTTCTATTGCTTTCCAAGGTGACTGTTATGGACGAAGAGACATTTTAACGAATCTATGAATGTAGTCATTATTAGATTAAATATTACAGACTTTTAAGTATCATGAAATACTTCAAGCAGTGACGGTTTCATTTTTAGGTAATAAATATGAATTTTTTTGTTTTTTTAAGTGTTATATTTTATTGACATTTTGTATATCATTACCTCAAAGAATTAAAAATATGATAAGATAATAATACGTTATTTGTAATTAATTAAAATAAAAAGAAGTAATAAATGTGTGTAATGGGCTCTGTATCACATGTACGTTTTTTTATTTTTTATTCTACTAAATATCATGCATTTATCTATTTATTTTAAAAAAATAATACAATGACATTTTCTTTTTATGTAATAAAAATAATTTTTTTAATCATAATAATAAACTACCACCATTTTTTTTATATCATTGCCTCAAGTTTTGTTAGTAATATTTTATTTTGTTACGTTTCTTGACAAAAAAAATTTTCATATTAAATCCCACAACCTGATTTTATTTTTTTTATTTAACTATTAAATTTTATATTTTAATTATAAACCAATAAAAATTAAACAAAAATGTGGCTTACCAAAATGTAAACAAATAGCAATCATATTAATATATAAAACTAAGACCAATTGTTTATATAATAAAGATGTTTTTTTTTTGTTTTTAACTATATTAATCTATAAAACTAAGACCAAAATCTCATTGGATTTTTTGTTTCTAAATGAATTGATAGTTTATTATAATTTTTCCTTAATTTTACTTTCTAACTTATCTATATTACTATTTTATAATAAATCAATAAATCTAATTTTTTCCCCCAATTTATATTTTACCATAATTTTTTATAACCAATCAAAATTAAATAAAATGACATATAGGATGATGATGTGTCTTCACCACAATCCTTTAAACATCTTTATTAATATATATATAGATTTTTATAACGAATCAAAATTAAATAAAATGACATATAGGATGATGATGTGTCTTCACCACAATCCTTTAAACATCTTTATTAATATATATATATTTGTTTTGAACCAAATTAATAGATATTGGATTAAATGTCAAGATAATAGAAAAAATAAAATGAAACAAAAATATATTTTGAAAAGAAATAATTTATTAGTGAAAATGACACATAAGAAATGAATGGTAAATTATATGAAAGATAAATCTAAAATTTAAAAAATGTTTTTTAAGTCTTTGTGATATAGTAAATTATCCGAAATACACTTAATTATATTATTTATTATCCAAAATAACTAATGTTCTAAAATAGAATATTTGTTTCTCATTTTCCACACTTTATTAATAAAATCAAATTAATTTTTTAATCCAAATGATTGAATAATAAATAGATTAAATTTCATATATATTTTTGTCAAATCACATTTGCATGGTAATGTTTTTCTTTTTTGATAAAGGTTGTATTAATATGTTAAAAAGAATACATAGTGGAGTCTACCAGAACATTACAAATATATCCAATAAACATTGCGGATCTAGTAACGTCCGTAGAAAACTAAAACCAAATATGAGTAGTTGTCAAGACGGTGCTGACATAGCAAACCAATACCGGAGGCAAGATCATGCAAATTCCGGAGCCGCCATCCTAGTACGGAAAACTCGGTCAACTTCCTAATCATCAGAGAAGAGTCTAAAAATTGGGAAATCGATGAAGTCTGCGGTTTCTCTCTTTCCACAGTAAATATGTGAGAATCTGCCGAATGGAGAGTGCAATCCATCGCTTGAACATGCAACCACCAATACTGCATAGGAGCCATAGAGTGGCATTTCAGGAGGAGTTACGGGGAATACTTACCAGCCTCCCGAGTGTTGAAGCGGTAGTAGCAGAAGAAAAGGGGCATTAAAAAAAGATGTGATCCCTTGTTTCTTCATAAGTATGACAAAGAAGACAGTGAGGATCCACGTTTAGACCCCATGAGATCATTCTGGACCTAGTGGGACAGCGATGCAGGTTGATGAGCCAACATATAAATGCAAATTTCGGTATATGGTGCTTATGCCATACTAGGTTAGCCCAAGAAACTGATAGTCCCTAAACTCTGAAACTGTTCCTAATATCTTTTGAAGAGAAGTCTAAACGATACGACCGGGTAAGTACCAATTTTTACTATGTATATTTTCATAACACTGACTCCTGATCATTTGCGTGACGAGTCTTAAATTTGTAACCCCAAACACAACTAATCCGCAAGTATACGGATGTCGTAGTACCGGGGTCGGACACAAGGACTTAAGCGATTAAGCTAGGAATCGACTAGAACTAGAAAAATTATGAAAATAAAATTGATGATTGTTTTTGTGGTTTTGAAAGTTGTAGAAAATTAAATGAGAGAAATGAAATCAAAGCAAGCAATAATTCAAGAGAAGATAATTGACATTCAAAAGTCTAGACTAGATCGGGCTGGTCCCAGACCGTCCAGACTGAGATTTCACACAAAGAAATAAAAAATTAAATGAGAGATAAAAAAAATTCTGGGTCGGACAGCCTGGATCCGGATCGATCAAGTCCTGTCTAAAAAAAAGAGGAAGAAAATTTATTAAAAAAATAAAATAATAATAATAATAATTAATAAATAAATAAATAAATAAAACAAAAGGACCGGACGGTCCAGAAATTGGACCAACCCGTTCTCGCAAAAAAAAATAATAATAAAAAACAAAAAAAATAATAAATAAATAAATAAAAGAAAAAATAAATAAATAAATAATGGGAGAGATGATCCCGAAATTGGACCGATTCGGTCTAACTCTAAAACCAAATTTTAACCAAAGTATGACTAAATTCGGTTCGAACTGGACCATACGTAGGTCGGACCAAATGATACGAACGGGTAAATACCAATTTCGGGATGAGGCCGAACTGGTAATCCGGATGGGTCAGAATCTAGTTTGATCGGATCGATGATTTAAAAGATTAAATAAATCATAAAAATAACTAAAAGAACAAATTTAAAAGAAATTATGCTTGACCATGTGTATGGTAAGTAATAATGCATGATCGCTTGTGATTGAAGAATCTTGTCAGGGTAGATGGCATAGCATTGACATTACTCGGATGAGTTTGGGTATTGTTCAGTGTATGATTATAGAAGGTCTTTGAATGATATCACGGTGATTGCCTTGACCTCAAATCTTCGAGGTATGATATTCGATCCGAATCGATTATCATCTCGTGGAGACGTGACTGTGATTGTAGCGATCTTCGATCGCACCATCGTTCCCTAACGAGTAGTTCAATTAATTCCTTTAAGTTATCTTAGACTGTGTAGTCCCATACCTATATAGCCCTCGGATCCCTCTCATTCTGGTGCGTCCGATTCATCTCTGTACCCCTACCCAAAAGCTCATCAGGAGCTGCCCATTGTCCATGCCTCTCGCACCGTGATCACTCCCCGCCCTCCTACGGTATCATGGGCTGTCACAGGCCCACCAGCTTCTGCCTGGTTCGTCCTCGAACCACACCGTACTGGAAGAGTACTGGCTATGATACCATTTGTAATGACCCGAGGTCGCTACGGAATGATAAGTCGCTACGGATGTCCTCGCACACATCCCGAAAAGTATTTTCCAGGAGGTCACCCATCCTAAGACTACTCCAAGACCAACATGCTTAACTTTGGAGTTCTCTCGAGATGAGCAACCGAAAAGGTAGATGCATCTTAATGCTATGAGTATCTCAATTAATTTCTTTAAGTTATCTTAGACTATGTAGTCTCATACCTACACAGCTCTCGGATCCCTCTCATTCCGGTGCATCCGATTAATCCTTGTACCCCCTATCCAGAAGCTCGTCAGGAGCCGCCCATTGTCCATGCCTCTCGCACCAGCGATCACTTCCCGCCCTCCTACGGTATCCTGGGCTGTCATATTGCGTGTGTTACCCGAATACATGACGAGGAAGTACAGTTCTTTGGCAACCGCACCAACGTTCTATTGTCCATGGAATGGACTTCGAGTTTGTGTCTGTCACCCGTTGATTGGCAAATAAACCTAAAAGACGGGTAGTTGCGTGTGTCCCCCGGCGAGGTGGTACGAATATACTCTGATAGACTTGAGCTCAAGTCTGATGAGTATTTTCCGAGGCGGATGGTCGAAGAGGGGGAGTTAGCATAGAGCTGCTTCGCCCGGCAGTCGGCGGCATCGGAGATCGATGTTTGGAGTGGGTATGGGGATGACCGGTACTGAGAGCCATGATATCGATGACCGATGAGGAGTCTGAAGATCACTTGAGGTCCTCGCAAAGGATTTTGCTTGGACTGATGCGCCTTGTGTTCGACAGGGCATGGATGAGATGTTGACTTTACCTACGTGTGAGATAAACGTAGAGACGATTGACAGATTATGATTGAGATTGATGATTGACTGCAGATGATTGAATTGATTGATATATCTCGTCGCATGTATATATATAGTATCGACTATATTACTTGGCCTTTTTCAATAAAAATAGAAATATCGGATTACACCCGAATTTCTGCCCAAGTACGTAGCTTAGGACGATGTTACGCAACGTTTCAGGTCGTGAGCAACAGTAGTGACTGAGGCAGACGGGGGACTCGGTGACAGCTCGATTTTCAATCATGTATAATTATCTTTAACGAATTTCACTTTCAATGTCTACGTGGCACAACCTGTAAGCGGGATACGGGTTGCGGGTGTCACAATTTGGTATCAGAGCAGTTCTTTCCTCAGAAAAAATGCATAAACTTGATACCAACAAAAACGTTTTCAAATGATTTTCAAAAGCAGTTTTTAAACGTTTTTCAAAAGGTTTCGATGAACAATGTTTTGAAAAGTTAATACATGATCTCGAGGTCACCAGAACTAAGTATCTTTCTTCAATGTCCACAATTAGTCTCCAAGACGTGTATTACTCGCGCCTAGATTGGGACATCGAAAGCACTTGGCCTTGATCATGTGCTAGAGAACTTTCAAACTCATATGTCATATCAAATAACAGGAGTTGCGCCTACGGCTAGATTGGAGTATGTTTCACCACCGACCCCATCAGGTTCTCCAAGGTTTACTACACCAGTGGTTGTGGACTACCTTTCACTGATCAGGGAACTTCGAGCCATGAATATCTTGAGGTTCGAGTGTTCTCAGATCCTTTAGGTTGCTAAGATCTGGTTGATGCAGATACGTGAGACTTTGACTACATACGGTTCCAGCTACAGTACCAAGTAGAGAGATAACGAGCTACTACCTGTTCGGACAAACTCGCCATTGGTTGGATGGAGTAGTAAGGGACACTATTTCTAGACACCAATTCAAATGAGATGAGTTCCGAGCTGAGTTCGAGAAGAAGCATTACAAGCGGCAAGACCAAGAATATCGGATCGTGAAGTTCATTAATCCCTAGCAGAACGACCTTCTATCGGCGACTAGAAGGCAAAGTTACTAGATTTCTATGATATGAAGCCAGTCTTGTACAGACCGAACGACTAAATATTCAGAAGTTCGTCATCGGTCTTTATCCATCTCGGCAAAGAAAAGATCAAGATAAAAGAGTATCCCACCTTGAGTAGGAACATCTGCCAGTTCGTAACGTTGGAAGATGTCGAGCGTGAGGAGCAACAATAAGCACGAGTTTAAGACCGGACTCACACCAAAAGATTTATTATTTTTTGAAAGGGGATGAACTAACGGATTTGACAAGAGATTTTGAGTTCGTTGGGGAAAGACACAAACTCCATTCCCGATTAGATCGACCATCCGAGCTAGAAGCATGGCTTGAGAAGGATGTGATGTATTCTTCATCACGATTATAATGAGAAAGGAAGCTAGACTGAAATTTGAGGACGTTCTCGTGGTTTAGAAATCCATGGATGTATTTTCAGACGAATTGAATTGACCACACCTGAATTCCTCTCTAAGCACGTAGCTTAGAATGTTGTTATGCAACGTTTTAGGTCGGGCGCATCAGTACTGACCGAGGCAGATGCGGGATCCGGTGACATCACACTATCCAAATCATGTATAATTATTTTGTCGTACTTTATTTTGAAAATAAAAAGTGATGATCTTTAGACTTTTGTATTATACATTTCATAGCTCGTACTATATACTGATATCTTTGCGTACAAATGAATGTACTTATGTGTTTCATAATGTCTTCCGATGTATTATAATTAGAAAGAATCATCCGGGCAAAGCAAATATAGTTGTTGATGCCTTGAGTCGAAAGAGAATCCTATCGACTATACGCGTCTTGTCATCGTCATGAGAGAACATAGCAGAATTGTCAGCTATGTTAGGACACATGGCAGTTTCTGAGGAGGACCAAGCTCTGAGTTTAAGAGAACGAGTGATCTCAGGACAACACAGCGATCCAAACCTAGTAGATTCATGGAGGATATGGATAAATACAGTGAGAAGGGCTACACGTTAGACTATGAACAAGCTTTCAAACTTCATCACCGTCTTTGTGTACCACACGATTGTAATTTGAGACAGGATATTCTGCGGGAAGCTCATCAATCGAGATTGGCTATTCATCCTAAAGCCAACAAAATGTATCAGTATGACCAGAGTTACCATACTAGTATCAGTATGACCCCTTATAGAGCTCCATATGGGAGAACTTGCAAGGTACAATTGTGTTGGACATAGATTGGAGAACGACAGATTTTTTGCCCTTAACGGGGGTGAATTGTAATATCATGGGCTTTAGCCCAATTTTATTATTTTTTTAAAATTTTAAAAATAGTAGGGCCATATGTTTTTTTTATTAATTAAATTTAAAAAAATCTCACCTAACACATATACACACTTATAAAAAGGGGCATACATCTCCGTTCTAACACATTCGAGGGAGAGAGAGAGAGAGAGAGAGAGAGAGAGAGAGAGAGAGAGAGAGAGAGAGAGAGAGGCAGCCCAACAGTCATCCGACATCAATGTGGGCAAGTTGGACGATGAACGGATGAACAATCCAACTTTCAACGAGATAGGAAGCGACGAGAAGCTTAATGGAGATGATGATGCAACCGAACAAAGAGAGAAAATCTACGAATCTATGCATTTAGACCAATTCTCAAACACTAAGGATAAAATCAATGTATTGATGGAACAACGGATGGACATGAAGACCGACAGACCAATCCGGAATGAGTCGGACGATGCACGTATCAACATCGCCCAAAACATACATCGATTTTGGCCTATTGTTGGGCAACACTTCAAACTTCTTAGACAAACCTTTATGCTTCCAAGATGATATTTGAGAATTGTATTCTCAATAAATGGACTGAATATCCAAGCCCAAAGAGTTCAAAAATATTCTGCACAAGCCCAAGAAGATATCAACCCATTGGAGAGGATATGGTGCCACCTTTGCACCAAATTTCGGCCAGTCTTTATCAAGCACGAATTTGGGAAGCTTTCTGCATCATTTCAACCTCATGGAGACATTCTTTAAGGCTCCTAACCGTTGCAAAACGTTGGCCTTCCACTTCCACCAACTTTCCACTTATTCCTCACTTTATGGTGTCTTGTTCCCACTACCTTTTTTGAGTGTTTTGTTAGCTCCTACTTATGCACGAATTTTACTTGCTTTCTTCTGTGTTTCTAGCCTATTTAAAGGCCTTTGTATATCAATAATGATCAGACTCTGAATTGATATAAAACGAGTTGCATATTTGTTTCTTCTTCTTTAAGGCTCCTAACCGTTGCATATTTGTTTCTTCTTCTTGATATAAAACACGGGTAGTTCCGTGTGTCCCCCGACGAGGTGGTACGGATATACTCTGAAAGAATTGAGCTCAAGTCTGATGAGTATTTTCCGAGGTGGATGATCGGCGAAGGGGAGTTAGCATAGAGCTGCTTCGCCCGGCAGACAGAGGCATCAGGGATCGATGTCTAGAATGGGTATGGGGATGACCAGTACTAAGAGCCTTGATATCAGTGACCGATGAGGAGTATGAAGATCACTTGAGGTCCTCGCAAAAGATTTTTCTTGGACTGATGCGCCTTGTGCTCGACAGGGCATGGATGAGATGTTGACTTTACCTACGTGTGAGATACACGTAGAGACTATAACGATCATATTTTTTTTAATAATTTAATTGGGGTTAACTAATAAAATTAAAAGGTTAGAGAAGATTTATTATTTTATAGGGATATTTTAGTACAAAATAAAAGTTTATGAAAAAAAATTGAAAAATTATAAAAATAGAGGATTAGATTGTAATTTTTTAGGGATTTTTTCCCTAATTTCTTTTCTTTCTCCTCCTAGCCGTCACTTCCCCCTCTCTGTCATTCTCCCTCTCTCATGTCATCCCTAACTCTCTTACGTATTATCCCTATCTCTCCCTTCCACCACTTTTTTTCTTCTCATCTCTCTCTCTTTTGTACTTTGTATTCTCTCACATATCTTCTCTCTCATACAATCATATAGTTATATTCTTTTTCGCTCTTCTTACGTCATTACAAACGACCGACTCCATTGCCAATGTTTTTCGCCATCGGTGAAGAGGATCTCGAGGGTGTTGGACCGAGATCAAGGATTAGAGCGGATCTTTTGAGATTCATCATTTAGACAAAAGTGAGGGAACTCGACAGAACTCCTCTTTCTTCTATTCGCTTAGACATGATGTTAGGGAACATAGATATTATGCGGTTAGGACTTTAGGATAGACGCCTTAAATTTCTTGCGGATTCATGATGTATGTTGATTGATGATTGATGATTGATGATTGATGAATGATGATTAATGATTGATAATCGATGATTGATGAATAATGCATGATGATTGATGATTGATAAATTTTTGTTGAGTGATTATGACTTATGACGTACATGTTATGTGATGACGTTTCTTAATAGATTATTAGACGGTTAGAATGAGTTGAACTTTTGATATTAAATAAACTTTGGCATGATGTTTTGAAAGATGAGAGAAGTAAAGAATTGAGTTAGGGATCAGGATGTGACCTCAGACTGTGCTAAAAATATTTTAAAAGTGAGTTTTGAGACCATGGTACGGCGGCGATCCGTATGTGATGGTATGATAACAACCCGACATGGCAGCGATCCATGTGGAGTGATAACCCCGACTACGGCAGTGATCCGTAGAGCGTTATTGCTAGTATGGTATTAAGAATAAACCGAATCTTTCTTTTTAAAACCTAAGTGTCGATTCAACGGGTCTGAAATACCGGATTTTGGGTCGTTACAGATGGTATCATAGCCCACCTTTTCATGGGACATTAAGCATAATCCTCAGTCTTGCAGTAAGGACAGTTCATGGTAATACAACCATTCTAATAGAGTTCTGTCATAACGTGAACGAGGATGACATGGTCATGGACGAGGACGTCCAATTCCTAAAGGAGGAGAGATATGTCTTATGAAAGAAGTATTAGTCAGTTAGAGCACACAAGAAGATGACAGTGTGACTTATTCACATCCAACAAGGACATCGCTCAGTGAAAGAATAAGTGAAAATTCAATAAGTTATCTAGATATAGATGTGAGATATTGCAGTCGGAAACTTTAAGGATTAAGAAGTTCATAAGGGGACTTCGTTTTTCTCTCAAGACAAAGTTGGAATTTTTTTTTAAAAAAAGTTAATTCAATGTTAGAAATAGTGGTTTTAGTTGGTCAAAGTGAGAGAACATAACGTGAGATCGGGACATCAACGTCTTGTCCACGATGACAAGAGAGAGGAAATTCTCTTATGCACTCTCATGTAGTTGAGATCTCGATGTACTCACTATGTGAAAAGTGTCATTTGGACGAATGTAGGTTACTCAACCTCATTTATTACCATTGTAGAAAATTTTGACATAGTGTCATGTGAAAAGTGTCATTTGGACGAATGTAGGTTACTCAACCTTAGTTTCCTTAGGGTAGTCTACAAATAAACACTTATCAGATTTGGAGGATAACTTATCAGTCATCTGACGCTTCACGTAAGCGTCACAACCCCAAATTCTGATACACGACAACGCGGGACGCTTCCCCGTCCATATCTCATATGGCGTCGTTTCAGCCGACTTCGTGGGACTCCTATTCAGCAGGTACGCAGCGGTCTCTAAAGCACAATCCCAAAAGGACTTAGGAAGATCTGTCTGACTCATCATCGACCGAATTATGTCTAACAGTGTTCGGTTCCCCCGTTCAGACACGCCGTTCCACAGTGGCGTTCTAGGAGGAGTTAATTGTGAAACAATACCACAATCAACCAGATAGTCAGAGAACTCTTGGCTCATATACTCGCCACTACGATCTGATTGAAGTGTCTTGATTGTCTTGCCAAGCTGGTTCTGTACTTCGTTTCTGAAAGCCTTGAACATTTCAAGTGTTTCAGACTTATGTCTCATCAAATAGACATAACTGTATGGACTGAAATCATCAGTGAACGTATCGATAAATCAACAAACTCGAGTTCTCAATCACAAATCGAAAACCATCCAAATCCAGACATGAAATAGAAATGATGTTTCTGCTAATCGCATGCACATAGTAACAATTACTTAATTCTAAAACAAATCCAGAAGGAAGATGCAAATCATAAACGTCAACACACAATGCAGCAATTCTTGCTCCATTTCCGACGCGCAGATCCGCTTCTCCCTTAGCTAGCATCCTACTTCTTCTTAGTCCCTGCACATTTCCACAAATGTGTGAGACACTTCCGGTATCCAATACCCACGAAGATGTAGTACAGATGTTACCTTCTATAACATGAATACCTGAGGCAGAAGCTTCATCAAGCTTCTTGTTGTTCAAATCCTCCAAGTAAAGGTGACAATTACGCTTCCAGTGTCCAGACACTCCGCAGTAATGATAGTCACACTTATCGGGCTTAGGCTTGGGCGTAGAGGCAATTTTTGCCTTTTTCGCCTCCTTCTTTTTGGCTTTGCCCTTCCGCTTCTTGCTGGAGTTTTTCTCAACAGCAAGCACAATCTTGGGAACCACGATATCCTACTCGGCCGATTTCAACATCCCATGCAGTTTGGCTAAGCTCTTAGTCATTTTGTGCATGTGGTACTGCATCACGAACTGATTATAGCCCTCGGGCAATGACATCAGGATCAATTCCACGGCCAAATTTCCATCGAGCTTCCTCATACGCTCAAGTTTCTCAATATGAGCTCTCATGTTGAGGACGTGGGTGTTGACAGAGTTGCCTCTCGGCATCTCCGTCTTCACCAGAGCTTTCAGCGTCTTGTACTTTTCAGTACGCGCTACCTCCTCAAACATGATCTTGAGCTGATTGATCATATCAAACACGCTCTTTCCCTCAAACTGCCTCTGCAGATTCGGGGACATGCTGATGGGATTCCTGGGATCTCTAGAGCGAATCCTGTTCCTAAGAGATCGATTCTAGGGTTTGCGCAGCGGATGTAAAACAAAAATTATTAAACCCTAGAACCATGCTGCTATGAATCGTAGAAACGTTAGAACGCTTACCACAATCGATCTGGGGCCTGTATCAACTGAAGAACTCGTCCGATCACAAAAGGGAGGAAGATTACCTCGCCCTCTACACATATCCACAACTCGGGTTGGTGATTCCGGCTAATGATCCTTTTGCATCGCGATATCATATGTCGAACATAAGGCATGGACAAGCCACCTTATCTGATTCGACTGCTTTCTCGTTCACTGAGTTCGACTGTCTGAAATAGACGACTCTCGTCTATAGTGCGGCCACACATTTCTACAGTCTCGCTCACACGAGGGGCCCAGCGATATCTCTCTCTTTTACGAGAGGTACAAATCCCGTCTTGACTATCTACAATCCAGCACATGATTCGTTTCGTACCTGATACACGCCTTTATAGTCCTCCTGTTACGCATGACGTTTGACGTATTCAAAGCACGCAACTCCTCATGTTGGATTCCGTAGATATCTCAGGTCTTAGGATCCAATCATGGAACCGTCATATGAGATTCAAGTCATGACGCTATGACAGTGATCGTATCCAATACCT
>NW_010971683.1:387581-395326 GCF_000463585.1 Tarenaya hassleriana
CATAATGACATATGACTAGGGAGTTTAGTATTGTTCATAACAATACATGGATTTCATAACATATTAAAGCATGCAGAATATGTAATGAATCAAACACTAATCCATAAAACCATAGAAAGTGTCAATACATCAAATGTATTAAAATAAAGATCGCATAACAGTACATCATAGAGCATTAAACCAACAATCTCCCACTTCCTCTAATCATGGACTGCTAAATATCTAATGCTCATATCCCTAACATGACCCTCATGCTTCGACGAAGGGAGAGGCTTCGTCAACAGATCGGCAATGTTGTCATCTGTTCACACTCTGCAAATGTGCACGTCTCCTCTGTCTATGATCTCCCTGATAAGGTGAAATCGTCTGAGTGTGTGTTTGGATCGTTGATGGGATCTGGGTTCTTTCGCTTGTGCGATCGATCCATTGTTGTCACAATACAGAGCAATGGGGCTATCAGCACTAGGAATGACACCCAAGTCGCCAACAAACTTCCTAATCCAAACAGCTTCCTTTGCTGCATCCCACGCTGCAATATACTCAGCTTCTGTAATAGAATCTGCAACGGTCGCTGCTTGGAACTCTTCCAGCTAACAGCGCCTCCGTTCAAGCAGAAAACATAGCCAGACTGTGATCTGTAGTCATCCGGGTCTGACTGGAAACTAGCATCGATGTAACCCTTTTCAGCGAGCTCGTCTTCCGACCCACCGTATACCAAGAACACATCCTTAGTCCTTCTCAAGTACTTCAGGATGTTCTTGACGGCGATCCAGTGCGACTCACCTGGATCTGACTGGTATCTACTCGTAATGCTCAACGCGTAGGATACATCCGGTCGAGTACAAAGCATGGCATACATGATGGATCCAATTGCCGAAGCATATGGAATCCGATCCATGCGTTCTCGCTCATCAGGTCCGATCCATGCGTTCTCGCTCATCAGGTCCGATCCATGCGTTCTCGCTCATCAGGTGTCGTAGGACACTGACTCTTGCAGAGAACTGTGCCACTGCTCATCGGTAAGGTTCCTTTCTTGGAATCTTGCATCTTGAACCGTTTCAAGACCTTATCGATGTAAGTACTCTGACACAATCCTAGAAGACGCCTCGATCTATCTCTATAGATCTTTATTCCTAGAATATAGGCCGCTTCTCCTAGGTCCTTCATAGAAAACTGCGTTCCTAGCCAAGACTTAACGTCTTGCAAGGTAGGAACGTCGTTTCCTATTAGGAGAATGTCATCCACGTACAACACTAAAAATACAACTGTGCTCCCACTAGCCTTCTTGTAAACACATGGCTCGTCTTCGTTCTGTGAGAAACCAAACTTTGTGATTGTCTCATCAAAGCGAAGGTTCTAGCTCCTCGAAGCCTGCTTCAGTCCATAAATGGACCTCTGAAGCTTGCACACCATCCTCGGGTTCCTTGGATCGACAAAACCGTCGCGTTCTGTCATGTACACATCCTCGGTCAAGTTCCCGTTAAGGAACGCGGTCTTGACATCCATTTGCCATATCTCATAGTCGTAATATGCGGCTATGACAAGTAGGATCCTGATGGACTTCAGCATAACTACGGGCGAAAAAGTCTCATCATAGTCAATACCATGAATCTGACGGAACCCTTTCGCCACAAGTCGTGCCTTATACGTGTGCACGTTGCCATCCATGTCGGTCTTCTTCTTGAAGATCCACTTGCACCCGATGGGTTTTATCCCTTCAGATGCATAAACCAGAGTCCATACTTGGTTGTCTGACATGGATTGCATCTCGGACTTATCAACTAGAGTCTTGGTTGTCTGACATGGATTGCATCTCGGACTTCATAGCCTTACGCCATTTCTCGGAGTCCGGACTCGCCATAGCCTCTGGGTATGTGGTAGGTTCATCATGTTCCAACAACATGAGCTCCTCATTCTCAGTCATGAGAAATCCGTATCTCACAGGCTCTTGGCGAATTCTGGGTCGGACGGCCTGGATCCGGATCGATCTGGTCCTGTCTAAAAAAAAGAGGAAGAAAATTTATTAATAAAATAAAATAATAATAATAATAATTAATAAATAAATAAATAAAACAAAAGGACCAGACGGTCCAGAAATTGGACCAACCCGGTCTCGCAAAAAAAAATTAATAATAAAAAACAAAAAAAAATAATAAATAAATAAATAAAAAAAAATAATAAATAAATAATGGGAGAGATGATCCCGAAATTGGAGCGATTCGGTCTAACTCTAAAACCAAATTTTAACCAAAGTATGACTAAATTCGGTTCGAACTGGACCATACGTAGGTCGGACCAAATGATACGAACGGGTAAATACCAATTTCGGGATGAGGCCGAACTGGTAATCCGGATGGGTCAGAATCTAGTTTGATCGGATCGATGATTTAAAAGATTAAATAAATCATAAAAATAACTAAAAGAACAAATTTAAAAGAAATTATGCTTGACCATGTGTATGGTAAGTAATAATGCATGATCGCTTGTGATTGAAGAATCTTGTCAGGGTAGATGGCATAGCATTGACATTACTCGGATGAGTTTGGGTATTGTTCAGTGTATGATTGTAGAAGGTCTTTGAATGATATCACGGTGATTGCCTTGACTGCAAATCTTCGAGGTATGATATTCGATCCGAATCGATTATCATCTCGTGGAGACGTGACTGTGATTGTAGCGATCTTCGATCGCACCATCGTTCCCTAACGAGTAGTTCAATTAATTCCTTTAAGTTATCTTAGACTGTGTAGTCCCATACCTATATAGCCCTCGGATCCCTCTCATTCTGGTGCGTCCGATTCATCTCTGTACCCCTACCCAGAAGCTCATCAGGAGCTGCCCATTGTCCATGCCTCTCGCACCGTAATCACTCCCCGCCCTCCTACGGTATCATGGGCTGTCACAGGCCCACCAGCTTCTGCCTGGTTCGTCCTCGAACCACACCGTACTGGAAGAGTACTGGCTGTGATACCATTTGTAATGACCCGAGGTCGCTACGGATGTCCTCGCACACATCCCGAAAAGTATTTCCCAGGAGGTCACCCATCCTAAGACTACTCCAAGACCAACATGCTTAACTTTGGAGTTCTCTCGAGATGAGCAACCGAAAAGGTAGATGCATCTTGTTGCTATGAGTATCTCAATTAATTTCTTTAAGTTATCTTAGACTATGTAGTCCCATACCTACATAGCCCTCGGATCCCTCTCATTCCGGTTCATCCGATTAATCCTTGTACCCCCTATCCAGAAGTTCGTCAGGAGCCGCCCATTGTCCATGCCTCTCGCACCAGCGATCACTTCCCGTCCTCCTACGGTATCCTTGGCTGTCATATTGCGTGTGTTACCCGAATACATGACGAGGAAGTACGGTTCTTTGGCAACCGCACCAACGTTCTATTGTCCATGGAATGGACTTCGAGTTTGTGTCTGTCACCCGTTGATTGGCAAATAAACCTAAAACACGGGTAGTTGCGTGTGTCCCCCGGCGAGGTGGTACGAATATACTCTGATAGACTTGAGCTCAAGTTTGATGAGTATTTTCCGAGGCGGATGGTCGAAGAGGGGGAGTTAGCATAGAGCTGTTTCGCCCGGCAGTCGGCGGCATCGGAGATCGATGTTTGGAGTGGGTATGGGGATGACCGGTACTGAGAGCCGTGATATCGATGACCGATGAGGAGTCTGAAGATCACTTGAGGTCCTCGCAAAGGATTTTGCTTGGACTGATGCGCCTTGTGTTCGACAGGGCATGGATGAGATGTTGACTTTACCTACGTGTGAGATAAACGTAGAGACGATTGACAGATTATGATTGAGATTGATGATTGACTGCAGATGATTGAATTGATTGATATATCTCGTCGCATGTATATATATAGTATCGACTATATTACTTGGCCTTTTTCAATAAAAATAGAAATATCGGATTACACCCGAATTTCTGCCCAAGTACGTAGCTTAGGACGATGTTACGCAACGTTTCAGGTCGTGAGCAACAGTAGTGACTGAGGCAGACGGGGGACTCGGTGACAGCTCGATTTTCAATCATGTATAATTATCTTTAACGAATTTCACTTTCAATGTCTACGTGGCACAACCTGTAAGCGGGATACGGGTTGCGGGTGTCACAATTTGGTATCAGAGCAGTTCTTTCCTCAGAAAAAATGCATAAACTTGATACCAACAAAAACGTTTTCAAATGATTTTCAAAAGCAGTTTTTAAACGTTTTTCAAAAGGTTTCGATGAACAATGTTTTGAAAAGTTAATACATGATCTCGAGGTCACCAGAACTAAGTATCTTTCTTCAATGTCCACAATTAGTCTCCAAGACGTGTATTACTCGCGCCTAGATTGGGACATCGAAAGCACTTGGCCTTGATCATGTGCTAGAGAACTTTCAGACTCATATGTCATATCAAATAACAGGAGTTGCGCCTACGGCTAGATTGGAGTATGTTTCACCACCGACCCCATCAGGTTCTCCAAGGTTTACTACACCAGTGGTTGTGGACTACCTTTCACTGATCAGGGAACTTCGAGCCATGAATATCTTGAGGTTCGAGTGTTCTCAGATCCTTTAGGTTGCTAAGATCTGGTTGATGTAGATACGTGAGACTTTGACTACATACGGTTCCAGCTACAGTACCAAGTAGAGAGATAACGAGCTACTACCTGTTCGGACAAACTCGCCATTGGTTGGATGGAGTAGTAAGGGACACTATTTCTAGACACCAATTCAAATGAGATGAGTTCCGAGCTGAGTTCGAGAAGAAGCATTACAAGCGGCAAGACCAAGAATATCGGATCGTGAAGTTCATTAATCCCTAGCAGAACGACCTTCTATCGGCGACTAGAAGGCAAAGTTACTAGATTTCTATGATATGAAGCCAGTCTTGTACAGACCGAACGACTAAATATTCAGAAGTTCGTCATCGGTCTTTATCCATCTCGGCAAAGAAAAGATCAAGATAAAAGAGTATCCCACCTTGAGTAGGAACATCTGCCAGTTCGTAACGTTGGAAGATGTCGAGCGTGAGGAGCAACAATAAGCACGAGTTTAAGACCGGACTCACACCAAAAGATTTATTATTTTTTGAAAGGGGATGAACTAACGGATTTGACAAGAGATTTTGAGTTCGTTGGGGAAAGACACAAACTCCATTCCCGATTAGATCGACCATCCGAGCTAGAAGCATGGCTTGAGAAGGATGTGATGTATTCTTCATCACGATTATAATGAGAAAGGAAGCTAGACTGAAATTTGAGGACGTTCTCGTGGTTTAGAAATCCATGGATGTATTTTCAGACGAATTGAATTGACCACACCCGAATTCCTCTCTAAGCACGTAGCTTAGAATGTTGTTATGCAACGTTTTAGGTCGGGCGCATCAGTACTGACCGAGGCAGATGCGGGATCCGGTGACATCACACTATCCAAATCATGTATAATTATTTTGTCGTACTTTATTTTGAAAATAAAAAGTGATGATCTTTAGACTTTTGTATTATACATTTCATAGCTCGTACTATATACTGATATCTTTGCGTACAAATGAATGTACTTATGTGTTTCATAATGTCTTCCGATGTATTATAATTAGAAATATATAGTATCGACTATATTACTTGGCCTTTTTCAATAAAAATAGAAATATCGGATTACACCCGAATTTCTGCCTAAGTACGTAGCTTAGGACGATGTTACGCAACGTTTCAGGTCGTGAGCAACAGTAGTGACTGAGGCAGACGGGGGACTCGGTGACAGCTCGATTTTCAATCATGTATAATTATCTTTAACGAATTTCACTTTCAATGTCTACGTGGCACAACCTGTAAGCGGGATACGGGTTGCGGGTGTCACAATTTGGTATCAGAGCAGTTCTTTCCTCAGAAAAAATGCATAAACTTGATACCAACAAAAACGTTTTCAAATGATTTTCAAAAGCAGTTTTTAAACGTTTTTCAAAAGGTTTCGATGAACAATGTTTTGAAAAGTTAATACATGATCTCGAGGTCACCAGAACTAAGTATCTTTCTTCAATGTCCACAATTAGTCTCCAAGACGTGTATTACTCGCGCCTAGATTGGGACATCGAAAGCACTTGGCCTTGATCATGTGCTAGAGAACTTTCAAACTCATATGTCATATCAAATAACAGGAGTTGCGCCTACGGCTAGATTGGAGTATGTTTCACCACCGACCCCATCAGGTTCTCCAAGGTTTACTACACCAGTGGTTGTGGACTACCTTTCACTGATCAGGGAACTTGGAGCCATGAATATCTTGAGGTTCGAGTGTTCTCAGATCCTTTAGGTTGCTAAGATCTGGTTGATGTAGATACGTGAGACTTTGACTACATACGGTTCCAGCTACAGTACCAAGTAGAGAGATAACGAGCTACTACCTGTTCGGACAAACTCGCCATTGGTTGGATGGGGTAGTAAGGGACACTATTTCTAGACACCAATTCAAATGAGATGAGTTCCGAGCTGAGTTCGAGAAGAAGCATTACAAGCGGCAAGACCAAGAAGTTAGGTGAGATTTTTTTTTAATTTAATTAATAAAAAAAAACATATGGCCCTACTATTTTTAAAATTTTAAAAAAATAATAAAATTGGGCTAAAGCCCATGATATTACAATTATTAATTAAATTAAAAAAAAATCTCACCTAACACATATACACACTTATAAAAAGGGGCATACATCTCCGTTCTAACACATTCGAGGGAGGGAGAGAGAGAGAGAGAGAGAGAGAGAGAGAGAGAGAGAGAGAGAGAGAGAGAGAGAGAGAGAGAGAGAGAGAGAGAGAGAGAGAGAGCCAGCCCAACAGTCATCCGACATCAATGTGGGCAAGTTGGACGATGAACGGATGAACAATCCAACTTTCGACGAGATAGGAAGCCACGAGAAGCTTAATGGAGATGATGATGCAACCGAACAAAGAGAGAAAATCTACGAATCTATGCATTTAGACGAATTCTCAAACACTAAGGATAAAATCAATGTATTGATGGAACAACGGATGGACATGAAGACCGACAGACCAATCCGGAATGAGTCGGACGATGCACGTATCAACATCGCCCAAAACATACATCGATTTTGGCCTATTGTTGGGCAACACTTCAAACTTCTTAGACAAACCTTTATGCTTCCAAGATGATATTTGAGAATTGTATTCTCAATAAATGGACTGAATATCCAAGCCCAAAGAGTTCAAAAATATTCTGCACAAGCCCAAGAAGATATCAACCCATTGGAGAGGATATGGTGCCACCTTTGCACCAAATTTCGGCCAGCCTTTATCAAGCACGAATTTGGGAAGCTTTCTGCATCATTTCAACCTCATGGAGACATTCTTTAAGGCTCCTAACTGTTGGGGTTTATCTACGGGTTCCTAGCATGCGATCATATCGATCTAGGGTTTGGTTTGCTAGGTTTCATGCAGCGGAAGAAAGATCTAAACCTAGTCAAACATCACACGCAACCAAACTCGCAAAATCCGAAAGATCGTGTATATCACCGAGGAAATCGTTACTTACCTCGTTCTCGATGAGACATGAAGTTTATTTCGATCCGGTGCCTGTTCTAAATCACCTAGGACTGAAGTTACAGTCCCTCTACACGTATCCACACCGACGGGAAGGATTCCAAACGATTTGGAACGAATCTGCTAGGATTTGTGAAGAAAAGGGTAACTCAAGAGACGAGATCCAATCCCGGGACAATAGAAATCGAAGAGAACA
>NW_010971683.1:395763-400328 GCF_000463585.1 Tarenaya hassleriana
GACTTAGGAGAAGCCGCCTATATTCTAGGAATCAAGATCTATAGAGATAGATCGAGAAGGCTTCTTGGTCTAAGTCAGAGTACATACATTGACAAGGTCTTGAATCGGTTCAAGATGCAAAACTCCAAGAGGGGTGCCTTGCCAATGGGACATGACGTAGCTCTTAGCAAGACTCAGTGTCCAAAGACACAGAATGAGCAAGAGCGCATGAGTAGGATTCCATATGCCTCGGCAATTGGATCCATCATGTAGGCCATGTTGTGTACTCGTCCGGATGACTTCAGATCGCAGTCAGGTTATGTTTTCTGCTTGAACGGTGGGGCTATTAGTTGGAAGAGTTCCAAACAGCCAACCGTGGCAGATTCGACTACAGAAGCCGAGTATATAGCAGCATCGGATGCAGTAAGGAAGCTGTTTGGATCAGGAAATTCGTGGGAGACCTGGGTGTTATTCCTAGCATTGCAGATCCCATTGAGTTGTACTGTGACAACAATGGTGCGATTGCGCAAGCTAAGGAACCCCGGTCACACCAGAGATCCAAACACATACTCAGGCGATTTCACTTGATCAGAGAAATCATCGACAGAGGAGACGTGAAGATAAGCAGAGTGTCGACAGATGATAATATTGCCGACCCATTGACGAAGCCTCTCCCTTCGTCAAAACATGATGGTCATGTTAAGGGTATGGGGATTAGATGCTTGTAGGATAGATCATAGAGCATAGTGGGAGATTGTTGGTTGTAATGCTCTAGGATGATCCGTGATATGACAATTTTGACTTTGTATTGATTCATTGATTTATGAATGCATTACATTCCCGTTATATGATTGGCATGTTTGTTATATTTCGGCATCCTTGAATCATTAGCGAATGATTCTAAACTCCCTAGTCAGTCAACATTGTGGGAACAATGTTGAATTAAGACTAGCATGAGGTGTGATCGATGCATTGGATGCATATCACAATCATGGGTACTCGTTGTGAACGAGTGACTGGATGACCCGCATGAGATTGTCACATGGACAGAGTCAGAGCAATATATCATCTACATAAAGCACAAGGAAGACTACTGCGCTCCCACTGACCTTCTTGTAAACGCATGGCTCATCTTCGTTTTGCAGGTTGCCAAACGTTTTGACTGCCTCGTCAAATCGAAGATTCCAGCTCCTCGAAGCCTGCTTCAGTCCATAAATGGATCTCTGAAGTTTGCATACCTTCCTCGGACTCTTAGGATCGACAAAGCCCTCGGGTTGTGTCATGTACACATCCTCGAGCAGATTCCCGTTAAGGAATGCGGTCTTGACGTCCATCTGCCATATCTCGTAGTCATAATACGCAGCTATGACTAGCAGAATCCGTATGGATTTAAGCATCACAACTGGTGAAAAGGTTTCATCATAGTCTATACCATGAATCTGCCGAAACCATTTCGCGATGAGTCGTGCCTTATAGGTATGCACGATGCCAACCATGTCGGTTTTCTTCTTGAAAACCCACTTACATCCAATGGTCTTAATACCATCGAATGAGTCGACCAAAGTCCATACTTTGTTGTCGTACATGGACTGCATCTCAGACTCCATGGCCTGGTGCCATTTCTCGGAATCGGAACTCGCCACAACCTCTGAATACGACGTAGGCTCATCATGTTCTAACAACATGAGTTCGTCGTTTCCAGTCACAAGAAAACCATATATTGTAGGCTCTTGGCGAATTCTACCAAATCTCCGAGGTTCACTAGGAGGTGCTGTCTCAACAACTCGTGATACAGGTTGGACTGTTTCGACCTGTTCGTTCGGTTCTTCGACTATTTGTGGTTCTCGAACTTCTCCGAGATCTATTCTACTCCCACTAACTCTCTTGGAGACGAACTCTCTCTCCAAGAAAGATCCATTCCGAGCAACAAACACTTTGTTCTCAGATGGGTTGTAGAACCAGTACCCTTTAGTTTCCTTAGGGTAACCCACAAATATGCATTTATCAGACTTGGCGGATAGCTTATCAGAAGCAAGACGTTTCACGTAAACGTCACATCCCCAAATCTTCATGAATGCTAACCTGGGACGCTTCCCAGTCCATATCTCATATGGAGTCTTCTGAACCGACTTTGTTGGACAGTTGTTCAGTATAAGCGCTGCAGTTTCCAAAGCATATCCCCAGAAGGATTTAGGAAGATCGACCTGACTCATCATAGACCGCACCATATCTAATAGGGTTCGGTTTCTCCTCTCAGACACGCCATTCCACTGTGGCGTTCCAGGTGGAGTCAGCTGTGAGACAATCCCACAATCTGCCAGATAGTCAATGAACTCTTGGCTCATATACTCGCCACCTCGATCAGATCGAAGCAACTTGATCGTCTTGCCAAGTTGGTTCTGTACCTCATTTCTGAAAATCTTGAACAATTCAAGCGTTTCAGACTTATGTCTCATCAAGTAGACATAACCGTACCTACTGAAATCATCAGTAAACGTAACAAAGTACAGATAACCTCCTCTAGCGGGAGAGCTCATAGGACCGCATACATCACTATGTATGAGTTCTAGCAACTCCGTAGCCCGTTCTCCTTTTCTAGTAAAAGGAGATTTTGTCATCTTGCCCATCAAACAAGAATCGCACGATTCAATTGACTCATAATCAAAAGAATCAAGAAGTCCATCAGAATGAAGCTTCGCAATGCGTTTCTCATTGATGTGACCAAGTCGACAATGCCAGAGATAGGTCGGATTTAAGTCGTTCGACTTAAACCGCTTGGTACTAACATTATAGATCGACCTGTATCCAGATGGTTCATCTTCCAAAATATAAAGGCCATTAAACTGGTAACCTTTACCATAGAATAAATCGCCTCTATAAATGGACAGACATTTGTTCTCAATAACAAATCTGAAACCATCTGAGTCTAAGCATGAAATCGATATGATGTTCCTACTGATGGCAGGTACAAAATAACAATCATGCAGCTCCAATACTAGGCCAGAAGGTAAAGTCAGATCATAAGTCCCGACGGTCAATGCAGCAACTTTTGCTCCATTCCCGACACGGAGATCTACTTCTCCCTTTGCCAATTGTCTACTTCCTCGCAGTCCCTGCACATTTGCACAAATGTGCGAGGCACATCCGGTATCTAATACCCATGAAGAAGAAGTACACAAGTTGGCCTCTATAATGAAGATACCGGAAATTGAAGCTTCTGCAAGCTTCTTCTTCCTCTGATCTTCCAGGTAGAGTCTGCAATCTCTATACCAATGCCCAATGGCATGACAGAAATAACACTCTTCCTTCTTGGGTTTGGACTTAGGCTTAGTGACAACACTTGTCAATTTCCTTTTGCCCTTACCTTTGGAACGCTTCCTCTTGCTGGAACTCTTTCCAACAATCACCATATCATTCTTCCCTTGGCTCCCAGCTTTCTCTTGGAACGACATATTCAATTGATCAACCATCAATGAATTGTCCATGTCATCTAATTGCTCACGCAATTCCGAAGACATCTTTCCAAGCATCAAGCTAGACAAGTCCAGATCATCATCCTCATGCTTCCAATAAGCATCAATGATCGATCCAGAAGCCTTGGTCAGAGGCTTATCCTTCATAAGGATAGATCGCATGGTGAGATTAACCAGATTCCTGCAACAGATATACACTACAGAAAAAGACAAACAAACAGACAGAAAATATGCAAGTCACTTAGTACACTTACTAACACAGATAATAGATGCAATATGACAGGCTCCCACTAAGAAAAACACCCTCAATGAGTTTCCAAGTGAGCTAGGATCCATATTTCACATGCTTCTGAGTCAGCTAGGGCATGACGCTCAAAACCATGCTATTTAGGTAGACAACACTTTGTCAATCACATCCTATGTGATTCCTAGATGAGTATGGGATAGTGATACGCTATCACTGCATGTTCCTCATCCCATCCTTACCATCAGGTCCAAGTCCGACTTGATAACCCAATTCAAGCTCAACCATATTTGAGCTATGAGAATCACGATTTCTCCATACTGCCTCACCAAGATAGTCAGGCACGCTCAGCTAGGGCATGACCCGTAACCATGACGATCGAGGCCTTGACAGTTGCTCTGCTAATGGGCGGTAATAGCTTGAGATTAAAACATGAGGCTTCATTTGTCTTGAACACCAGGATACCTTGACTGAATTCAAGTCATTCCAGTCAAGTTGTTCTGATCAACTCGGATGAACTACTCTTAGTTCCTTTGAGTCGTCCATATACAAAATCTCTTGGCCAAACAACATTTGTTTGCCTTAGATTCGATACCAGAACCCTCTCAATATCCTAATTCAGATATTTGATTCGAGACAACGATTGCACAATCAAAACTCTGAATTCTGGATTGTCATCAAGCTTGGTCTTAAGTGAGGCTTTGATTCCGATTCTGATAATCGATCCAACACAACAATTGTTCGATCAAAATCTGAATTCTGCAGAATCACGGATTGTCCAAGGTCCAAACCGACCGTCGGTTTAACTTTGGAAAAACCTGAACACTGGAACGGACGGTCCAGAGAAACACGTGGACCGTCCGTTCCAG
>NW_010971683.1:400394-400745 GCF_000463585.1 Tarenaya hassleriana
TGCCCTTGCCTTTCTTGCTCTTGGAACGCTTCCTTTTGTTGGAACTCTTTCCAACCACTAGGACACTTTTCTCGACTTTGATGTTCTGCTCAGCCGATCGCAACATCCCATGTAGCTCGGTTAAGTCCTACTCCATCCCATGCATGTTATAGTTCATGACAAACTGGTCAAAACTATCCGGCAGGGATTGAAGAACTAGGTCTACAGCCAATTCACGACTAACATCCAACCCTAGTCTGTCAAGATCCTCTAGATAACCCTTCATCTTGAGGATATGAGTACTCACGGGTGAACCATTGGTCATCTTACAGTTGACCAGGTTCTTAAGGACGTTAAATCGTTCGACCCTCG
>NW_010971683.1:401812-407636 GCF_000463585.1 Tarenaya hassleriana
GAATCGGAGCGCAGATTTCTGGTTTTGGTCCGGGGCTGACCAACTTGGTCAGCTCCGGACCAACTCGGTCCTTTTCCTTGGTCAGTCCGCCGGTCTTCGTCTCAGACCTGTGTTGTTCTCGCCTGGTCCGCCGGACCAACTTTTGGTCCGGGGCTGACCAGCGAGAACTTTGGTCCTCCTAACCAAACACGCGGTCCGGAATCTGATCTGTCTGCTGGTCCGGCTGACCAACTCTTGGTCCGGCTGACCGCGAACAAATCAGATTCGGAACGGATTTTTCGGGCTTCGAAAATTAGGGTTTCGTCCCGGTTTCGACGCACCGTTAACCCGTCCCAGACTCCATTCCATCCATGCATCATTCAACAATCACAAATATCATTAAACATGCATAGATTCAATGATTACATGCAATTTAACGATTAAATCATGCAATCACGCAACAGGCACGGCGATATACAGAGAACCAGGCTCTGATACCACTGTTGGGGTTTATCTACGGGTTGCTAGCATGCGATCATATCGATCTAGGGTTTGGTTTGCTAGGTTTCATGCAGCGGAAGAAAGATCTAAACCTAGTCAAACGTCACACGCAACCAAACTCGCAAAACCCGAAAGATCGTGTATATCACCGAGGGAATCGTTACTTACCTCGTTCTCGATGAGACTTGAAGTTTATTTCGATCCGGGGCCTGTTCTAAATCACCTAGGACTGAAGTTACAGTCCCTCTACACGTATCCACACCGGCGGGAAGGATTCCAAACGATTTGGAATGAATCTGCTAGGATTTGTGAAGAAAAGGGTAACTCAAGAGACGAGATCCAATACCGGGACAATAGAAATCGAAGAGAACAGGTTCTCTAGGGTTCTAGGATGTTTCTCTGAGTTTTAGGTCGGCCTTTTTTAAGTTTGGACGAAACCCCAAACTTAAATAAGATAGAAAACCCTAAAATCGAATTTCGGAAAGTTTTCCAGATCCCGGTCCGCTGGACCAGGAGCTTGGTCCGGCGGACCAAGCTTAGTCCGAGGCCCACGGACCGGCTAACCTGAAGGCTTGGTCCGTCGGACCACGTGTGGTCAGCTCCGGACCAAGACCATTCTTGGTCAGTTTTCCGGACCTCCCGGATTGACCAAACTTGGTCCGGGGCTGACCAAACTTGGTCAGCTCCGGACCAACGCACTGAAAACTCCTTTTCATGCTCGTTTCGGTCAAATCTCGTTTCCATTCTTCGTATTCTTCATGTATAAGTCATCCCTATTGGTGTGTGACCCTGTAGGCCCATTCTAGTGACTTTATGATCTAACCAAGGCATTAACAGCTCGAATTCTGATCCTTTGTCTCACGATATCATAAGTTGAACAAGGGCATGGTTTGAGCCACCCTTCAAGTTCAACTGCTTTCTCGTCTTGGCAAATCGACTAATAAAATAGATGCAACTTCATCTATAGCGTGGTCACGCGTTTTCATAGTCCGCCTTCCACGAAAGGGCCCAGCGATATCTCTCCTGTTAAGGAGGTGACAAATCCCATATTGCATGTCTACTATCTCCATATGATTCGTGAACGTATCTGATCAACGCCGTTATAATCATCCGGTTAAAGACGACGTTTGACGCAGTCAAGACACGCCACTCCTCCTATCAGATACTCTAGACATCTCAGGTCTGAGGATCCAAGAACGAACCGCTTTATGAGATTCAAGTCATGACTCTGTCCATGTGACAATCTCATGCGGGTCATCCAGTCACTCGTTCACAACGAGTACCCATGATTGTGATATGCATCCAATGCATCGATCACACCTCATGCTAGTCTTAATTCAACATTGTTCCCACAATGTTGACTGACTAGGGAGTTTAGAATCATTCTCTAATGATTCAAGGATGCCGAAATATAACAAACATGCCAATCATATAACGGGAATGTAATGCATTCATAAATCAATGAATCAATACAAAGTCAAAATTGTCATATCACGGATCATCCTAGAGCATTACAACCAACACTAACCGTTGCAAAACGTTGGCCTTCCACTTCCACCAACTTTCCACTTATTCCTCACTTTATGGTGTCTTGTTCTCACTACCTTTTTTGAGTGTTTTGTTAGCTCCTACTTATGCAAGAATTTTACTTGCTTTCTTCTGTGTTTCTAGCCTATTTAAAGGCCTTTGTATATCAATAATGATCAGACTCTGAATTGATATAAAACGAGTTGCATATTTGTTTCTTCTTCTTTAAGGCTCCTAACCGTTGCATATTTGTTTCTTCTTCTTGATATAAAACACGGGTAGTTCCGTGTGTCCCCCGACGAGGTGGTACGGATATACTCTGAAAGAATTGAGCTCAAGTCTGATGAGTATTTTCCGAGGTGGATGATCGGCGAAGGGGAGTTAGCATAGAGCTGCTTCGCCCGGCAGACGGAGGCATCAGGGATTGATGTCTAGAATGGGTATGGGGATGACCGGTACTAAGAGCCTTGATATCAGTGACCGATGAGGAGTATGAAGATCACTTGAAGTCCTCGCAAAAGATTTTTCTTGGACTGATGCGCCTTGTGCTCGACAGGGCATGGATGAGATGTATGGATGAGATGTTGACTTTACCTACGTGTGAGATACACATAGAGACTATAATGATCATATTTTTTTTAATAATTTAATTGGGGTTAACTAATAAAATTAAAAGGTTTAGAGAAGATTTATTATTTTATGGGGATATTTTAGTACAAAATAAAAGTTTATGAAAAAAAATTGAAAAATTATAAAAATAGAGGATTAGATTGTAATTTTTTTAGGGATTTTTTCCCTAATTTCTTTTCTTTCTCCTCCTAGCCGTCACTTCCCCCTCTCTCTCATTCTCTCTCTCATGTCCTCCCTAACTCTCTTACGTATTATCCCTATCTCTCCCTTCCACCACTTTTTTTCTTCTCATCTCTCTCTCTTTTGTACTTTGTATTCTCTCACATATCTTCTCTCTCATACAATCATATAGTTATATTCTTTTTCGCTCTTCTTACGTCATTACAAACGACCGACTCCATTGCCAATGTTTTTCGCCATCGGTGAAGAGGATCTCGAGGGTGTTGGACCGAGATCAAGGATTAGAGCGGATCTTTTGAGATTCATCATTTAGACAAAAGTGAGGGAACTCGACAGAACTCCTCTTTCTTCTATTCGCTTAGACATGATGTTAGGGAACATAGATATTATGCGGTTAGGACTTTAGGATAGACGCCTTAAATTTCTTGCGGATTCATGATGTATGTTGATTGATGATTGATGATTGATGATTGATGAATGATGATTAATGATTGATAATCGATGATTGATGAATAATGCATGATGATTGATGATTGATAAATTTTTGTTGAGTGATTATGACTTATGACGTACATGTTATGTGATGACGTTTCTTAATAGATTATTAGACGGTTAGAATGAGTTGAACTTTTGATATTAAATAAACTTTGGCATGATGTTTTGAAAGATGAGAGAAGTAAAGAATTGAGTTAGGGATTAGGATGTGACCTCAGACTGTGCTAAAAATATTTTAAAAGTGAGTTTTGAGACCATGGTACGGCGGCGATCCGTATGTGATGGTATGATAACAACCCGACATGGCAGCGATCCATGTGGAGTGATAACCCCGACTACGGCAGTGATCCGTAGAGCGTTATTGCTAGTATGGTATTAAGAATAAACCGAATCTTTCTTTTTAAAACCTAAGTGTCGATTCAACGGGTCTGAAATACCGGATTTTGGGTCGTTACAGATGGTATCATAGCCCACCTTTTCATGGGACATTAAGCATAATCCTCAGTCTTGCAGTAAGGACAGTTCATGGTAATACAACCATTCTAATAGAGTTCTGTCATAACGTGAACGAGGATGACATGGTCATGGACGAGGACGTCCAATTCCTAAAGGAGGAGAGATATGTCTTATGAAAGAAGTATTAGTCAGTTAGAGCACACAAGAAGATGACAGTGTGACTTATTCACATCCAACAAGGACATCGCTCAGTGAAAGAATAAGTGAAAATTCAATAAGTTATTTAGATATAGATGTGAGATATTGCAGTCGGAAACTTTAAGGATTAAGAAGTTCATAAGGGGACTTCGTTTTTCTCTCAAGACAAAGTTGGAATTTTTTTTTAAAAAAAGTTAATTCAATGTTAGAAATAGTGGTTTTAGTTGGTCAAAGTGAGAGAACATAACGTGAGATCGGGACATCAACGTCTTGTCCACGATGACAAGAGAGAGGAAATTCTCTTATGCACTCTCATGTAGTTGAGATCTCGATGTACTCACTATGTGAAAAGTGTCATTTGGACGAATGTAGGTTACTCAACCTCATTTATTACCATTGTAGAAAATTTTGACATAGTGTCATGTGAAAAGTGTCATTTGGACGAATGTAGGTTACTCAACCTTAGTTTCCTTAGGGTAGCCTACAAATAAACACTTATCAGATTTGGAGGATAACTTATCAGTCATCTGACGCTTCACGTAAGCGTCACAACCCCAAATTCTGATACACGACAACGCGGGACGCTTCCCCGTCCACATCTCATATGGCGTCGTTTCAGCCGACTTCGTTGGACTCCTATTCAGCAGGTACGCAGCGGTCTCTAAAGCACAATCCCAAAAGGACTTAGGAAGATCTGTCTGACTCATCCCGAATTATGTCTAACAGTGTTCGGTTCCCCCGTTCAGACACGCCGTTCCACAGTGGCGTTCTAGGAGGAGTTAATTGTGAAACAATACCACAATCAACCAGATAGTCAGAGAACTCTTGGCTCATATACTCGCCACTACGATCTGATCGAAGTGTCTTGATCATCTTGCCAAGCTGGTTCTGTACTTCGTTTCTGAAAGCCTTGAACATTTCAAGTGTTTCAGACTTATGTCTCATCAAATAGACATAACTGTATGGACTGAAATCATCAGTGAACGTATCGATAAATCAACAAACTCGAGTTCTCAATCACAAATCGAAAACCATCCAAATCCAGACATGAAATAGAAATGATGTTTCTGCTAATCGCATGCACATAGTAACAATTACTTAATTCTAAAACAAATCCAGAAGGAAGATGCAAATCATAAACGTCAACACACAATACAGCAATTCTTGCTCCATTTCCGACGCGCAGATCCGCTTCTCAGCTAACAGCTCCTCCGTACAAATGTGTGACACACTTCCGATATCCAATACCCACGAAGATGTAGTACAGATGTTACCTTCTATAACATGAATACCTGAGGCAGAAGCTTCATCAAGCTTCTTGTTGTTCAAATCCTCCAAGTAAAGGTGACAATTACGCTTCCAGTGTCCAGACACTCCGAGTAATGACAGTCACACTTATCGGGCTTACGCTTGGGCGTAGAGGCAATTTTTGCCTTTTTTGCCTCCTTTTTGGCTTTGCCCTTCCGCTTCTTGCTGGAGTTTTTCTCAACAGCAAGCACAATCTTGGGAACCACGATATCCTACTCGGCCGATTTCAACATCCCATGCAGTTCGGCTAAGCTCTTAGTCATTTTGTGCATGTGGTACTGCATCACGAACTGATTATAGCTCTCGGGCAATGACATCAGGATCAATTCCACGGCCAAATCTCCATCGAGCTTCCTCATACGCTCAAGTTCCTCAATATGAGCTCTCATGTTGAGGACGTGGGTGTTGACAGAGTTGCCTCTCGGCATCTCCGTCTTCACTAGAGCTTTCAGCGTCTTGTACTTTTCAGTACGCTCTAGCTCCTCAAACATGATCTTGAGCTGATTGATCATATCAAACACGCTCTTTCCCCAAAACTGCCTCTGCAGAT